>NW_022196820.1:274448-371579 GCF_008641045.1 Pistacia vera
GGCAATTTTTGGGTGCAATCCATTAACAAATCTCTCTAACCGGCACTGTTGAGTACTCACCATAGTAGGAGCAAAACGGGCTAAGGAGTTAAACATTGTAGCATACTCTCTAACAGTCATATTACCCTACTTCAATCCCGTGAACTCTTGAATCTTCACGGATAACATGTCCGTCGACCGGTATTCTGCTTCAAATAGCCTTTTGAATTCATTCCAAGAAAGAGCACTCGTCACATAGGTATGCTCCATTAGCTTCCACCATACCTAGGCATCTCCTTTCAACAAATAGGAAGCATAGCGGACCTTTTGCTGGTCACCATGGGAAACAAGGCCATTGCCCGTTTGATAGTCCCAAACTCTCTTCTGTCACTGCCGGATCATTTGAACCACTGAACTCCAGAGGTTGGTACTTTTGAGAAAGATTATAGATTGGTTCCACTTGTCCAAAAGGTGTAGCATCCATCGGCATAACTAGTCTGGTTACTGGACGTGGAACTAGTATTTGGAGCTGAGGCTGAACTACTGGAGCTGAGGGATTTGTGTTCACTTAGGTACTTATACTCTCCGGGATAACCCTCCTAAAGGCCTCAGTAATGGTTGTCTGAATTTTCCTGTTGATTGCAGCCTCATCCAAAACAGAAGCATTTTGGGTAGACGTAGGTGGTCCACTATTAAGGGGCGCATTGATAGTCAATGCTACTGGCTCACTAGTGCCCTCTTCATTAACATTCTCCTTGCCCCTTCTATTAATCTCTTGTGAATGCCTCGTAGCCATACCCTTTACTCACACAAATTTCAATCAATTTTAGCTAATTCTATTCACTAAGCAAGTAAAGAAAATACTTAGAGCAATTGGCTGTAAAGATTATCTTGGGGACGCTTAAGGAATGATACTTCCATTACTTACAAACACCAATACCAACATCAATCAAATATAAAATAACTATAACAATTCAATCAAAACATCATTTCNATGGAGCACATGTGGCTGCATTGGCTGTAGGGACTTATAGTTTATCTTTGCCTACGGGCTTATTGTTGGAACTGCATAACTGTTATTACATACCTTCTATTTCTAGAAATATTATTTTAGTATCCGCTTTGGATAATATGGGGTATCATTTTGAGATATCTAATGGATTGTTGTCCTTTAGTTTGAATGGTATTCTATTTGGAGTTTTGGACCCTTTTGACTTTCAGTCATTTGAGGTATGCAGGTCATGCCTGTTAGGCAAAATGACCAAATCTCCTTTTACAGGACAAGGTGAAAGGGCTACTGAGCTGTTAGGCATCATCCATAGTGATGTATGTGGTCCACTAATAGTTGAGGCCAGAGATGGATATTCATACTTCGTCACATTTACTGATGATTTCTATAGATATGGTTATGTCTACCTTATGAGACATAAATCTGGAGCCTTTGATAAATTCAAGGAATTTAGGAATGAAGTATAGAATATGTTGGGCAAAAGTATTAAAGCTCTTCGGTCAGATTGAGGAGGTGAATACTTAAGCTTAGGGTTTTCAGAGTGCCTGAAGAAATTTGGGATAGTATTACAACTCACCCCTCCTTATACACCCCAACACAATGGAGTATCTGAAAGGAGGAACAGGACCTTACTTGACATGGTTAGGTCCATGATGAGTTTTAGTTATTTACCTGCATCGTTCTAGGGACTACGACTCATGTTTTGAACCATGTGCCATCAAAGTCTATAGATAAGACTCCATATGAGCTATGGAGTGGGCAAAAGCCCAACTTGTCTTATCTAAGGATTTGGGGTTGTGAAGCTTATGTTAAGAAATTGACTTCGAAAAAGCTGGGCCCAAAATCCTGTAAATGTATATTTGTGGGATATCCAAAGGAGACCAAAGGATACTATTTCTACCACCCAGAAGAGCAAAAAAAATTTGTTGCTCGATCTGGTGTCTTCCTATAAAAGGCATAGTTTCTAAGATGTACTAGTGGGAGAAAAATAGAACTTGATGAAGTTCTAGAACCACAAGATATACTAGACGAAGGACGGGATGATGTGCCATAGGAAGTGGTTGAACATTAAGAGGAGGTTACTCCACAAACAGTGGATCAAAGTGAACCACTTCAGATAGCACAGGAGCTATGTAGATTTGGGAGAGTACGCCATGGCCCTGAGAGATACGGTTATCTCATGACTCAACATGGTGACGTACTAGTCTACCAAGACGATGAACCCAAAACATATGAAGATGCAATATCGGATCCAGATTCCGTTAAATGGCTTGAAACCATGAAATCTAAGATGGACTCCATGTACCGAACCAAGTGTGGTCTCTAGTGGAACCACCTGAAGGGGTAAAACCCATAGGGTGTAAATGGGTCTTCAAGAAGAAGACTGACATGGATGGCAAGGTGCATACTTATAAAGCACGATTGGTTGCCAAAGGTTTCAAATAAATTCATGGCATTGACTATGAAGAAACCTTTTCACTGGTTTGCATGATTAAATCCACCTAGATTATGCTTGTGATTGCTGCATATCATGACTATGAGATTTGGCAAATAGATGTCAAAACAGCTTTCCTGAACGGAAACCTTGAGGAGGATGTGTATATGACATAGCCTGATTGTTTCGTTCTTAATGGGCAAGCTGATAGGTTATGCAAGTTGCAGAGATCCATATATGGACTCAAGCAAGCTTCAAGGAGCTAGAACATCTGTTTTGATAAAGCTATAAAAGAATTTGGTTTTATCAAGAACAAAGATGAGCCCTGTGTTTACAAGAAAGTGAGTGAGAGCACAGTAGTATTCCTAGTGTTGTATGTCAATGACATACTTTTGATCGGGAATGATATACCGAACTTGCAGTCAGTAAAGACTTGGTTATCCAAGTACTTCTCCATGAAGAACTTAGGGGAAGCAACTTACATCCTTGGAATAAAGATCTTTCATGATAGATCGTGTAGGTTGCTTGGCCTAAGTCAGAGTGCATATATTGACAAAGTACTGAAAAGATTCAGTATGGAAGAAGAGATTTCTTCTGATGTCACATGGTGTTTATCTCTCTAAGGAATTGTGTCATAGGACGCAAGATGAAGAGGATCCCATATGCATCAGCAATTGGATTCCATCATGTATGCCATATTATGTACTCAGATTGATGTCTCATGTGCTTTGAGCACTTGTAGTAGATATCAATCGGATCCAGGTGAGCATCATTGGATGGCTGTCAAGAATATTCTTAAGTATCTGAAGAGGACTAAGGATATGTTCTTGGTTTATGGAGGGGAAGATGAGCTCACGGTAAGAGGATACAGTGACGCTAGTTTCCAAACGGACAAAGATGATTATTGATCGCAATCAGGGTTTGTATTTTGTCTCAATGGAGGTATAGTGAGCTGGAAGAGCTCCAAGCAAAGCACTGTAGCAGACTCTACAATGGAGGCTGAGTATATTGCATTCTCAGATGCAGCCAAGGAGGCAGTCTGGATTAAGAAGTTCATTACTGAACTTAGTGTGGTTCCCACGATTGTTGATCCTATAGACATCATTGTGATAACAATGAAGCAATTGCTCAAGCTAGGGAACCACAGTCTCATCAGAAATCCAGACACATACTCAGACAATTCCATCTCATCAGAGAGATAGTTGAGAGGAAAGATGTGCAGATTAGTAAAGTGCATACTGACAACAATCTCGCAGATCCACTGACAAAGCCTCTGTCATAGCAGAAGCATGAAAGGCACTTCAGATCATTTGGTATTAAATACATGAATGGTTGGCTATAGTGCAAGTGGGAGATTGTTAGAGTAGATGACCTAGAGCCAATCAATTATTGTAGAATTGACTCTTTGTAATAATGTTCATTAATAAATAATTAAAGGCATTTTATACTATATCACGTAAATCATTATTATTGCAATATGTATTGATATATGTCCTTAGAATGGTAGAACCGTGAGGAGGGTGTTTCAAATCTTGATAATGAGAACCTTATGAGCACATATGGTGGCCATTCTGGAAACATCCGTAGCTCCAGTATTATCCTGAATTAAGGGCACAGATAATACGATATGGCTATCATAGTGTTGAACGACCCTGTCGATAGGCAGTGACTGATCTCACTTATCGAGGTTGTTTGGTGACAACCTGGTGTAACACATGGGTGCCTGTTGTAGGCAAATACACCGCAGCAAGTTCACTGGACAAACCCACCAGAGGATTCCATATGGATGGTAACCCTAGTGTCTATGGAACAAATCCTCTAACGAATGGTAGTGCATGTGATCCTTAGACTTTAGATCACTAGAGCGCCTTGTGCACCGATTGGTGCAGTTTGACACTAGCCTAATGCAGTTCTATTCAGAGTTGTCAATATAGTGGTGATTGGCTCCATCAATGAGTGTATCAAGACTATGGTGGATAGATAGAGGATTCATCACCCCGGGTACGGGAGAAGTTATCTCACGACGTAATTCAGTATATGGCAATGATACTAAAACTTTGGCCACAGTGGGATTGAGTTGTTGCTCTATCCAATTTATAATTCAGGTCATTGGTCCAGAAACTGAATACATAATATCGAGAGTAACCAAAGGTTTTCTATGCCTTCGTCTCGTCGAGATAACGTATAATGAAAGGATCGAATTGTGCGATAACCATCTTGTTGACAGGTAGCTACTATGCTGAATCCGAATCTATCAGGTGACCATGATGCCTTGCTAGGGCCCAATCTTAGTCTGTGTTTAGTGAGACGATTAATTGGTGTTAATCGCGATACTATATACTACCAGTATGATGAGGACCCTATGGGTCATAGACAAAAAAGATAATTTAAGACTCAGGAAGAAAGAAGGGCGTTTTCGTCTTTTTAGGTGAAAGGGTATTTTGGTAATTTCATAGTGCAATTAAATTTGCTAAGGTCATAGCCTTTTATTTAATTTGTTAGAAAAATTAAATAAGTGAAATTACATATATATATATTAATTGATTTTAATTGAAGATAATGATGAATTAAAATAAATATCTAATTGGGAGTGTTTGGAAACATGGGGTGTTTGGTTTGGAGCCCAAGCCTATTCCATATGGGAATAGGGCAATTAAATTTTACTATAAAAGAAAAAGGTTATTGGTAAAATGGAAGAGTTTTTTCATTACACTTATTTTCATTGAAAAAGAAAAACACACAGCCCCTTATTTCACTCTCTCACGCCAGAATTGATTTTTGGCTAAAATCAAATTCTCTTCATGCCTCCAAACATACATATGGTTTCTTAAACTCTGGATTAATTTTTTACAGATTCTTATTACGATATAAACTGTAAAAAATGTACCCTGATCTTGGTTCTATGGAACGATCCTTGTTATTAATGTTTTATTTTCCGTTGCCTCAATGGATCATTTCCTAACAGTTTGATACTGAGTACAAAATAGTGGACCGGGTACATGAGAAGATACAAGAATTTATCAGCTTGAAGCAAGGGTTGAGTTTAGTGAAAGAGTATTCTATGAAGTTTAACTCCCTTGCGAGGTTTGCACCCGGTATAGTGAGTACCCCAGAGCATTGAAGGGATAAGTGTGTCCATGGGTTGAAGCCAAAGATAGCTCGGGATGTAATGGCAGGAGCTGAGCCCCTTTGAACATATAGCAAAGCTTTAGAGCGGGCTTTAAGGGCAGAGATTTTTGTGAATAAGCTCACCCCAACGGGACCAAGTGAACCATCTCCCGCTCCACAGAGAGAAAGATTTGAGATTGTAAGAACTAGAGAAGTGAAGAATAAGAAGAAGTTTCAGCCTAAGAAGAATAGAAAAAGATTAGGAGAGTAAACGGTGAAGAACAGTGGAGTTTCCCCCATGTCCTAAATGTGGGAAGACTCATCCAGGAGAGAGCCTGAGAGAGTTGGGCCGTAATGTGTGTTATAGATGCCGGCAGCCAAGGAATCTAATGAAAGATTGTAAAGTTCCTCTTCTATTTGCAATACAAACTTCCAGAGGTATGAATGCTAGGGTGTTTACCATGGCACAAGGTGAAACAGAGGCCAGTCCATCAGCTATTACTGGTTAGTTGTTATTTCATATAGTTCCTCTTTATGCTTTAATTGATTCTGGAGCCACTCATTCATTTATATCTTATGGGATGACAGAAGGTTAGGTTTGAAACCTATTAGAGTGAGCCAACCCATTAAGATAGAGTTATCTGATAGGGTTAGTGTTGTGACCCATGAGATGTTGTCAGGAGAGTCCATAGTGATCCATGGTCGAGAGTTAGTAGTTGATTTAATAGTATTTGATATGCCTGACTTTGATGTGATTTTGGGCATAAATTTCCTAGGGAGGTATGGAGTAGAAATTGACTGTCGGAAGAAGAAAGCGAGATTTAATCTCAATAGTGGAGATAAGTTTAATTTTGGAGAGGGCCATCAGTTGAGTATGTTGATTAGTAGCATGAAGGCTAGAAAAATGCTAAGAAAAGGGTGTTCTGGGTATATAGCCCATGTGGTGCAAACTAGAGATGTCCTACAACCAGAATTATAGAGTGTGCCAGTTGTCCGGGAATTTCTAGATATATTTCCGAAAGACTTACCGGGTTTGCCTCCGGAAAGATAAGTTGAGTTTAGTATTGAACTGGCACTAGGGACAACGTCGATTTCTAAAGCCCCTTGCCGAATGGCCCCAGCTGAACTCCAGGAATTGAAGAAGCAACTGCAAGAGCTCCTAGATAAATGTTTTATCCAACCAAGTCATTCTCTCTAGGGAGCTCCAATCTTGTTTGTAAAGAAGAAAGATGGGTCATTGCGGATGTGTATTGATTATAGTGAGTTGAATAAAGTGACAGTGAAGAATAAATACCCACTACCTCGGATGGATGATCTTTTTGACCAATTGAAAGGAGCTGTTGTATTTTCAAAGATTGATTTGAGGTCGGGTTATCATTAGGTAAGAGTGGCAGAACAAGATATAGCTAAGACTGCTTTTTGGACAAGATATGGGCATTATGAATTTATGGTGATGCCTTTTGGGTTAACTAATGCCCCATTAGTCTTTATGGACTTAATGAACCAGGTATTTCATGATTGCCTTGATCAGTTTATAGTGGTTTTTATAGATGACATCCTGGTTTATTTTAAGTCGATAGAAGAGCATGAGGAACATTTAAGATTTGTGCTGCAGCGTTTGAGAGAAGAGAAGTTGTATGCTAAATTTTCTAAGTGTGAGTTCTGCCTTGATCAGGTGATATTTCTAGGCCATACTGTTTCTAGAGAGGGAATTTTAGTGGATCCTAGTAAAGTGAAGGCAATCCTTGAATGGCAAAGGCCGAAGACAGTGAAAGAGGTCAGAAGTTTCTTAGGACTAGCAGGGTACTACCACTGGTTTGTAGCAGGGTTTGCCCAGTTGGCTAAGCCATTGACAACTCTTACCAAACAGAGAACTCCTTTTATATGGTTAGCTACCTGTGAACAGAGTTTTCAAGAGTTGAAGAAAAAGTTGACAACAGCTCCCGTTTTAGTGTTACCATAGGAGGGTGTAGATTATGATATTCTTACAGATGCCTCACTGTAGGGACTTGGTGCTATGTTGATGTAGTTAGGTAGGGTTATAGCTTATGCTTCTCGTCAATTGAAAGAGTATGAGAAAAGATACCCTACCCATGATTTACAGTTAGCAGCGGTAGTCTTTGCCTTGAAGATTTGGAGGCATTACCTTTATGGTGCCAAGAGTAATATCTATACCGACCATAAGAGTTTGAAGGACTTCTTTACTCAGAAAGAGTTGAATATGAGATAGAGAAGATGGTTAGAGTTGGTTAAAGATTATGAGTGTGAGATTAAATATCAGCCAGGGAAAGCCAATATGGTAGCCGATGCCTTGAGTAGGAAAGCTTATTTGTCCCGACTTACAAGACAGAAAGAATTAATAGAAGAGTTGTGTAAAGAGTAGATTGAGGTCATACCAAGAAGTATTTCCAGGTTGGAGTTTCAGTCTACCTTACTGGAAGAAATTAAAGAAAAGTAAATAACCGATGAGTGGTGTCAGACAATAGTTCAACAAGTGCTTGAGGGCAAGACATCAGAGTTTCAGCTGTCGGATGATGTCCTCTATTTTAGGAATCGGTTGTGTATTCCTCAAGATGATAAGTTAAAAAAAAGAATTCTTACGGAGGCTTATGACACACCATACACTACTGATCCTAGGGCAACCAAGATGTATCAAGACTTAAAGAAAGGTTATTGGTGGCTAGGTATGAAGAAAGATATTGTAGAGTTTGTAGCTAAATGCCTGGTTTGTCAACAAGTGAAAGCAGAACACCAAAGGCCGTCAGGATTGCTTCAGCCATTAAGTATACTTGAATGGAAGTGGTAGAGTATCTCGATGGATTTTATTACAGGTCTCCTTAGAGTTTAGAAAGGTTATAATGCTATATGGGTGATTGTGGATAGATTGACAAAATTAGCCCATTTTCTTGCAGCAAAAGAGAGTACCACTTCTGATAAATTGGCCCAGATATATGTTAAGGAGATAATGAGACTGCATGGAGTACCCAAGACAATAGTGTCAAATAAAGATTCCAGATTTGTGTCAGCTTTCTGGATGAGTTTACAGAGGAACTTGGGTACTCGGTCAGCTTTCAGTACCGCCTATCATTCGTAGACAGATGGCCAGACAGAGAGAATGAATCAAGTACTTGAGGATATGTTGAGAACATGCTGTATGGATTATAGAGTATCCTGGCATGAGATGTTACCCTTAGTGGAGTTTGCTTACAATAATAGCTACTAGTCTACAATTAAGATGGCGTCTTATGAGACCTTATATTGTAGACGGTGTAGATTTCCACTATATTGGGACAAGAGAGGTGAGAAAAATGAGTTGAGTTTAGCTCTTGGGCCAGAAATGACTCAGAAAATGATTGAAGATACCAAGTTGATCAGAAATAGAATGAAACAAGCCCAAGATAGACAGAAAAGTTATGCCGACTTGAAAAGAAAAGATGTTGAGTTCAAAGTGGGTGATAAAGTTTTTCTGAAAGTTTCCCCCTACAAATGGGTAATGTGTTTCGGTAACAAGAAAAATTAGCACTGAGATACATTGGTCCATTTGAAGTATTACAGCGAATAGGAAAGGTAGCCTATAGGTTGGCACTACCACCGAGCACGAACAGAGTTCACAATGTTTTTCATGTCTCGATGCTTCAGAAGTATGTAAGTGATCCCTCCCACATACTGAGGGTAGAGAATGTGGACTTAGAAGAGAATCTTGTGTATGAGGAGTGTCCGATTTAGATATTGTACAGAAAGATTAAAAAGCTCCAAAACAAGAGTATTCTGTTAGTGAAAGTCTTCTGGAGAAACCATAAAGTTGAGGAAGCTACATGGGAGGCAGAGCAAGACATGCAAAACCATCACCCAAAGTTGTTCGTCTGAATTTCGGGGACGAAATTCCTTTAAAAGGGGGGGTGAGGGGGAATTGTAACATCCACTTCGAGGTACATCTTTGATTCATGTTCATTTGCCTTTTAAATTTTGTTCGTTGGCCCTAAGTTTACTTGATATGTGTTATTGTTGTTGGATTGCCCTTGGTTAAGTTTGTAAGTTGTTAGAATTGCTTGGATGCCCTGATTTTGGTGAAGTCTTGGCAGATTTTGGGAAATGTAGACTTTGCCGCGGTGAAGAAGAATTGTCATGGCGGTGACGTAGGCTCTGTATTTTTTCGTCGGGGTGAAGATCTGGCTGATTTTCTTTGTGAAGGTTCTAGAGAATTTTCCACAGGGGTGAAGTGACCATTCTACCCCTAATTAGTAGGAAAAGTGGGGAGTGAAATGTAAGAAAATTTCATGGAGAATATTTTGGAATGGGGGTGAATTTGTAAAGAATTAAAGGATAAGGATGGAATTTCCAAGAAAACGTAAGGGCAAAATGGGAAAGAAGGCTTAGTTATATGAGATATTAAGGGTTCAAGCACACAAACCTTCTCATTGCTTATCCCACACGCCAGCTCTACCCCCAATTCTATCATATTTCCATCAATTTTCCAAGGTTGATTTGAGGGCTTTTGGTTGAATTTCTATAAGGATTTGATCCGAAGCATCAAGAGGTAAGGATTCTTGTTTTATATGAGATTAATTTAAGTTAGTATGGAATTCTTATGAAGTTTATGCTTAGGATTTGAGAGAAGAAGCAAGTCCAACAAAGATAAAGAGCTTCTAGTGGAAGAACTCAAGCAAAGGTAAGTAAATCCAACCTAAGTTAAGGTTTAAGCAACTAAATGATTTGATATGCATGTTTATGCTTATGAGCTTGTAATTGATTGTTGAGAATGTTTATGTTGATGAGTAGATGGCTTTTGATAAGTAGAATTAAGCCATGAGAAGTAGAGTTGAGTTTGTGGTGACCAAGTGGAGTTTGGTTGCATGTAGAAAGAAATTAAGTAGAATATTTGAAGTGTTTTTCTTGGCCATGTTTAGATGTATTGTGGAGAAGTTTTGCTCCATGAATGGATGGTTAAAGAAAGAAGTAGAGATGTATCAAAAATAGAATTAAAGTATGCATGCATGATGTTTGATGAAATGCCTAAGAGAAGCTTGTGCATAAGTAGAGAAACTTATTTTTGTGCAACATATCATAATTACATTGCATAATTGCACTTAAGAAAGAAACATAAACATGAGTCATCCATATGCATATACTTACATATGCATGAGAATTTAAAGAAAGATTAAAAAATTCATAAGAATAAAGAAAAAGAAAGAAAAGCACTAAAGAATTAGAGAAAGAAGAGTGCTAAAGAAGAGAAAAGAATAGGTTGTTGCGATGGGGAACCCGTGGGTGATAAAAAGAATTTCCCACATACACGCCACCTTAAATGAGGGGCATAAGAAGAAGAAGAATTTGTACGACCTGTAAGAGTGTATGTGGATGAGGGTTGTACCGAGAAGAATTCCTTCATGCACGCCACCTTAATTGAGTGGCCTAGGAAGAAAGAAAGAATTTGTACAGTCCGCAAGAGTGCATGTAGATGAGAACTGTACTCACTCACATGGCCAGGGTTCCGAATCCATGTATCAACCGAGTCCGATCGGCAAAGAAAAGAAAGAAAGAAAGAATAAGAACAAGAAAAGAAAGAAAAAAGAAAGAATGAGAAACAATGAGAAAGCTTGAGCATACAAGAAAAGAAAAGAAAAGAGGAGCTTGAGCAAGCAAGAAAAGAAAAGAAAAGAAACAGAATAAGAAATAGAAAAGAAGAAAGAAAAAGTATTTCTATGCATTATTGCATATGCATTGCATTCATGCATATTACCATGATTTCATCATGGTTAGTAAGAATAGAAAGAAAGATTGGAAAGAATAGAAAGAAAGCACAGAGAGAAAGAAAGAACAGAAAGAATTAGAAAGAAAAAAAAAGAACTGTGAGAACTAGAAACAGAGAAAGAAAAGAGACAGAACTAAGAAAGAATGAAGAAGAAAAGAATTAAGTAAGGAAAGAACCAAGAGAAAGTTGCGTGGATAGAAGAGAAGAGGATTTACTTACTGAGCATTTTTGTGCTCACCCCATTGTTTTTCCATGTATTGTAGGAAATAGGTGAGAATCTGTTTGATTGACTTCTAAAAGCTTAGAGAAATGGCATCACTGTCCACCGTTGCTAAAGTTTTTGTACATGTTATTTTGGTATATGTAAAGAACTATATTTTATAAGTAAAGGAAAATGTGGGCTCAACTACTTTCATATGCTAAGTATGTATATTTTCATCTTATATTTTCTTAACTATATTAGTAGAAAGAAATCATTACAGGTATCTTGCCCTCAAGCACTTGCTAACTTATTTTCTGACACCACTCATCGGCAACTTACTTTTCTTTAATCTCTTCCAGTAAAGTGGACTGAATTTCTAACCTGAGAATCCTTCTCGGTATCACCTCAATATGTTCTCTGCACAATTCTTTCAATAATTCTTGCTGCTTTGTGAATCGGAACAAATAGGCCATTCTACTTAAGGCATCGCCTACTACATTGGCTTTTCCAGGCTGATACTTAATTTCACAATCATAATCTTTAACTAGCTCTAACCATCTCCTCTGTCTCATATTCAGCTCTGAGTAAAGAAATACTTCAAACTCTTGTGGTCGATGCAGATATTACTCTTTGCACCATATAGGTAATGCCTCCGTATCTTTAATGCAAAGACTACAGCTGCCAACTCTAAATCATGTGTAGGGTATCTCGTCTCATAATCTTTCAACTATCGAGAAACATAAGCTATTACCTTACCTAACTGCATCAACACAGCACCAAGTCCCTACAGTGAGGCATCAGTATAAATATCATAATCCACACCCTTCTGTGGTAACACCAAAATGGGAGCAGTGGTTAATCTTTTCTTCAATTCTTGAAAACTCTCTTCATAAGCATCTGACCATATAAAAGAAGTTCTCTGTTTGGTGAGAGTTGTCAGCGGCTTAGCCAAGTGGGCAAATCCTACTACAAATCGCCGATAATAGGCTGCTAGTCCTAAGAAACATCTAACCTCCTTTACTATCTTCGGCTTGTACCACTCAAGAATTGCCTTCACGTTGCTAGGATCCACTGATATACCTTCTTTAGAGACAGTATGACCCAGAAATATCACTTGATCCAGCTAAAACTCACACTTAGAAAACTTGGCAAACAGCTTTTTTTCTTTCAATCGTTGTAGGACAAATCTTAAGTGTTCCTCATGCTCCTCTCTTGACTTGGAATAAACCAATTAGTCATCAATAAACACCACTATAAATTGATCAAGACAATCATGAAACACGTGGTTCATTAAATCCATAAAGATTGCTAGAGCATTGGTTAACCCAAAAGGCATCACCACAAATTCATAATGCCCATTTCTCGTTCGAAAAGTAGTCTTGGCAATATCTTGTTCCGCCACTCTTACTTGATAATAACCCGACCTCAAATCAATCTTTGGAAACACTGCTCCTCCTTTCAGCTGATCAAATAAGTCATCTATACGAGGCAATGGGTGCTTATTATTCACTATCACTTTATTCAACTCTCTGTAATCTATACACATCCGTAGGGATCCATCTTTCTTCTTCACAAACATAGTTGGAGCTCCCCAAGGAGAATGACTAGGTCGGATAAAACCCTTATCTAGGAGTTCTTGGAGTTGCTTCTTCAATTCCTGAAGCTCGGCTGAGGCCATCCGGTAAGGTGCTTTAGAAATTGGTGTGGTCCCTGGTGTTGGTTCAATACTGAATTCTACGTCTCTTTCCAGAGGTAAACCCAGCAAATCTTCCGGAAATACATCTAAAAACTCTTGGACTACTGGCACATTCTGAATCTCTAGTTGTGGGACATCACTACTATGCACCTCATGGGCAATGTACCCAGAACACCATTTTCTTAACATCTTTCTAGCCTTTATACATTGATTAACATACTCAACTGATGGCCCTCTCCAAAACTAAATTTATCTCCGTCATCAAGATTAAATCTTGCTTTCTTCTTTCGACAATCAATTTCTACTCCATTCCTCCCTAGGAAATCCATGCCCAAAATGACATCAAAGTCAGGCATATCGAATACTATCAAATCAACTAGTAACTTGCAATGACTTCTTTCTACTAGTATACTTTAGAATATATGCAATAAAAACATACATACTTATCATATGAAAATAGTTGGGCCCAAATTTTTCTTTATTTATAAAATATAATTCTTTACATATACTAAAATAACAAGTACAAAAACTTAGCAACGGTGGACAGTAATGCCAATTCTCTCTGCTTGATGACTCCTTTTCGACCGCTGCTCACCTATTTCCTGCAAAAACATGGAAAAACAACCGGGTGAGCATAAAAATGCTCAGTAAGTAAATCCCTTAACTCTTCTCCTTCTTTGATTCTTTCCTTACTTTATTCTTTTCTTCTTTCTTTCATTCTTAGTTCTTTCTCTTTTCTTTCTCCATTTCCAATTCTTACTGTTTTTTCTTTCTTCCTAATTCTCGCTGTTCTTTCCTTCTCTCTGTTCTTTCTTTCTTCGTAATCTCACTGTTCTTTCTATTCTATATGTTCTTTCTATTCTATCTATTCTTTCTAACCATGATGGAATACATGGTAATATGCATGAATGAAATGCATGTGTAATAATGCATAAAAATGCATTTTCTTTCTTCTTTCTATTTCTTATTCTATTTCTTTTCTTTTCTTTTCTTTTATTTCTATTCTTTTCTTTTCTTTCTTTTCTTGCTTGCTCAAGCTTTCTCATTCTTTCTTTTCTTATTCTTATTCTTATTCTTTCTTTTCTTATTCTTATTCTTATTCTTTCTTTTCTTATTCTTATTCTTTGCCGAACGGTCGGTTGATGCATGGATTCGGAACCTTAGCCATGTGAGTGCGCACAATCCTCATCTACATGCACTCTTGCGAACCATACAAATTCTTTTTTTTTTTTTTTTCGTCTTAGGCCATTCAATTAAGGTGGCGTGCATGTAGAAATTCTTCTTGGTACAACCCTCATCCACATACACTCTTACGGGTCGTACAATTCTTCTTCTTCTTATGCCACTCAATTAAGATGGTGTGCATGCAAGAATTCTTCTTGGTACAACCCTCATCCACATACACTCTTACGGGTCGTACAATTCTTCTTCTTCTTATGCCACTCAATTAAGGTGGCGTGTATGTGGGAACTTCTTCTTAGCACTCACGGTTCCCCATCGCAATAACCTATTATTTCCTCTTTTTTAACACCTTTTCTTTCTTTAATTCTTTAGTGCTTGCTTTCTCTTTATTCTTAGAGTGTTTTAGTCTTAAAATTCTTTATTCTTTCTTAAGTTATTGCACAAATACAAATATATGCATATGGATGGCTCATGCTTGGAATTCTTACTTAAATGCACTCATGAAATGTAAATATGCAATGTTGCATAAAATTAAAGTTTCTACTCATACTCATACTTCTCTTAGGATTTCATCAAACAATAAATGTGCATATACAAACTTTATTTTAATTATAGTTCTCTTTGTTTCTTAAACCATCCAAAATGAGAGCAAAACTCCTATGTATCCTCATAATCCCTACACGGCAAAACACTCCCATAATTCTTCCAATTCCAACCGAATTTCAATCCATCATCATACAATCAAAAACACCTCTCATACTCAATATATCCAACAACAAGTACAAATAATCATCCATCTCATCTCAATTTCTCAACAATCATAACATATACATGCTTAAAGAAATCTCTACTTAATTGATTTCTTAAACCTTAACTTGAGTTGAAGTTTCAGTAGAATTTACTTACCTTATACTTGAGTAGTCTCCACTAAAGCTCTCTACTCTTGTTGGATTCAAACCTTCTCTTAACCCTAAGGCATAAATTTAATAAGAATTCAACTTCTACACAAATAAATCTTATATATAGAGCAAGAATTTTTACCCTTTGTTGCCTAGGATCAAAACTTTATTAAACTCCACTCAAAAGCCCTTAAAATCCTTGGAAAATTGAGTGGAAATTTGAGAGAAAATGGAGAAGGAGAGTGGCATTGGAAGGAGAGAAATAAGGGTTACAAACCCTCAATATCTTATTTTATAAACATACTTTCCCATTTTGCTCTTACACTTTCTTAGATATTCCATCTATGTCCCTTAGTCAATTACCATAATGCCCTCATTTTTATTGCATTTTACATGAAATTCTCTCTCCTTTCACTCCCCACTTTTTCAACTAATTTTGAGTGAAAAGACCATTTTACCCTTAATGCAAGTTTAAGGCATTTTCTTCACATTTTCTCAAAATAACTTTAGAAAAAATTAACTAAGGGCTATAAAAACATAGATTAAATTACATACCTCCATGTGGGCGTTACATAACTCCCTTCCATGGATCACTACGGACTCCCCTGGAAGCATCTCATGGGTCACCACACTAACCCCATCAGGTAATTCTATCTTAATAGGTTGATCTACTACAATAGGTTCAAACCTAATCTTTCTACCATTCCATGAGTAATAAAAGAATCTGTAGCTCCAAAATCAATCAATGCATAAAGAGGAACTGCATGAAATAATAACTGACCAGTAACTGCGGATGGACTGGCTGTTGCTTCACTCTGTGCCACAGTAAACACCCAGGCATTTGTACCTCTGGAAGTCTGTGTTATGGGTGCATGAGGGGCTTTACAATCTTTCATCAAGTGCCCCGGCTGTCAACACCTATAGCATACATTTTGGCCTAACTCCCTTAAACACTCCCCCGGGTGCGTTCTCCCACACTTGGTGTTAGTAAACGGTCCCATATACGCAGCGGAACCAAAACAAATATAATATAGAGATCGTTTACATGAGTCAAGATCAAGGGTATAATTTTACAATTCATATTAAAATAAAACCTGCAGAAAATAAATCTGAGTTTAAAGAAAACAAATGCATGTTGGAGGCTCCTCCAAATTTGTCAACGAATGTTTTGCTACTGATCCAAGTGTAAGATCGAACCCACGTAGTCTACATGAAGACAATCTCAAAAGAACCAAAGAGGGATTTGCTAGATCCTCTTTGGCTTCAAGATTAAGAAGAAAGCAAATCAATTGAATTGATTTTAGGCCCAAAGGTGTTGCTGCCGTGGGAGTGTTTATCAAAGGGGCTGCTGTGTGTGTTTTTTCTTTTAAAAGAGAAATCAAAATTGCTTAAAACAATTAACACACACTTTTCTTTTTATAGTAAATTAAGTTGCCCTAATCCCATATGGAATAGGCTTGGGCTCCAACCCAAACGCCCCATGTTGCCAAACACTCCCAATTTGATATTTTATTTTTTCCATCATTATCTCAATTAAAATCAATTAATATATATTTAAATATATATTAACATTTAACAATAATGATAATATATTTAAATATGTGCGAACACACATTTAATCGTAATTTCACTTATTTAATTTTTTAACAAATTAAATAAAAGGCTACGACCTCAGCAAATTTAATTGCACTGTGAAATTACCAAAATACCCTTTCGCCTAAAAAGACGAAAACGCCCTTCTTTCTTCTTGGCTCTTAAATTATCTTCTATGTGTGTGACCCATAGGCTCCTCATCATACCGGTAGTGTATAGTATCGCGATTAACACCAATTAATCGTCTCACTAATACACAGACCAAGATTGGCCCCTAGCAAGGCATCATGGCCACCCGATAGATTCGGATTCAGCAAAGTAGCTACCTGTCAACGATATGGTTACCGTACAATACGATCCTTTCATCATACGTTATCTCGACGAGACGAAGGCATAGAAATAGTGTCAACCTTCGGTTACTCTCGATATTATATATTCAGTTTCTGGACCAATGACCCGTATTATAATCTGGATAGAGCAACAACTCAATCCCACTGTGGCCACAGTTTTAGTGTCATTGCCATATACTGAATTGCGCCGTGAGATAACTTCTCCCGTACCCGGGAGTGATGAATCCTTTGTCAATCCACCATAGTCTTGATACACTTCTTGATATAGCCAATCACCACCGTACTGACAGCTCTGAATAGAACTGCGTTAGGCTAGTGTCAAACTGTACCAATCGGTGCACAAGGCGCTCCGGTGATCTCAAGTCTAAGGATCACATGCACCACCATTCGTTAGAGGATTTGTTCCATAGACACTGGGGTTACCATCCATATGGAATCCTCTGGTGGGTCAGTCCAGTGAACTTGCTGCGGTATATCCGCCTACAACAAGCACCCATGTGTTGCACCAGGTTGTCACCAAACAACCTTGACAAGTGAGATCAGTCACTGCCTTTCGACAGGGTCGTTCAACACTATGATAGCCTTACCGTATTATCTGTGCCCTTACTTCAGAATAATACTGGGGCTACGGACGTTTCTAGAATGGCCACCATATGTGCTCATAGGGTTCTCACTATCAAGATTTGAAACACTTGATACCCTTGTCACGGTTCTACCATTCTAAGGACATATATCAATACATATTGCAATAATAATGATTTACGTGTTTTAGAATAAGATGCCTTTTATTATTGATTAATGAACATTATTACAAAGAGTCAATTCCACAATAATTGATTGGCTCTAGGGCACCTTCTCCAACACTTGGGACATGGGGGGAATTCAGCAGTTCTTGGCCGTTTACTCTGCCAGTCTTTTCATTCTTCTTAGGTTAGAATCTCTTCTTGCTCCTCACTTCCCTATTTCTTGAAACATCATTTCTGTCTTTTGGTAGAGCAGGAGATGGGTCACTCGATACTGTTGTTGATGGTCCCGCTGAGGTCAGCTTATTTACAAATATTTTTGCCCCTAAAGTTCACTCTAAAGCTTCATTATAAGTATGTGGGGGCTCAGTTCTTGCTATCACATCACGAGCTATTTTTGGTTTCAGCCCATGAACAAACTTATCTTTTCTCAACTCTGGTGTGTTTACTATATCGGGTACGAACCGTGCAAGAGAATTAAATCTTACATAATACTCTTTTACCGTACTAGACCCTTTCTTCAAACTGATAACCTCTTGGATCTTCTCATGAACCCGATCCACTGTTCTATATTCAGCCTCAAGCAATCTTCTGAACTCTTCTTATGTCATAGAAGTTAAATCGTGGGTATCTTCCATCAATTCCCACCAAATTCGGGCATCACCCCGAATTAAAAAGCTTGCATACCGTATCTTTTCTCTGTCCATCATGGGAAATAGTGTCGTCATGCATTCCACGAACCTAAACCATTCCTCTGCCTCTAATGGTTCTGTGGTACCCCTAAATTCGGACGGTTGGTGTTTGCTTGGCAGTCCATAAATAGGAATAATATGGTTCTACACTGTTGAAGGTGCCGACCTTTCTCTTTCTTCCCTGGTGGTCGGTACACGAACGGGGGTTTCAACTCTCTCTGGTACAACTCTCCCCTGACTCTCTACTAACACTTGTTGTACAATACTACGAATTCTTGCCTCATCAAGGGTAGGAGGAGTAGGTTTTGGCGGGTTGGAAGTTTCCCCCGCACTCATCGCATTCTTGCTACCTGCTCAGGTTCTACGTCTCATCTACAAAACAACCACACTTGAATCAACTCAAATAACTTATCTACTACTATAAGTAAGGAAAGAAATAATCTTACAATGGTTGGCTACGGAACGTCAACGCGGCGAGAGGGGCACACTGTCAAATCCCAAAATCTTTGCTCTGATACCAAAAATGTAATGACTCTTTTTCTAGCTAGTATACTGATAATCTGTAAATTATACAGTTTTTATTAGATCTTTTTTTCGAATTTCAGGTACTTTCTAGTGCATTTTGACCTGAATTGTTGCTTAATTCTTTACTTTTCGTGTTTCAGGTTAAAATGGACTTTTTGAGCAAATAAAGACAAAATTGGATAGTTTTGACTCAGAAATTAGTGGATCTCAGAAGATAGGAGAGTTCCGGAGCAGGATAAAGCACGATGAGGCTTGTTCCCAAGGAAGAGAGCCGAGAATCGAAGAATCGAACGAAGAAGCAAGTACAGTGGCAGTTCTGTAATTTTAGAACTTTTCAAGGAGCTTCGCCCCGGCGAAGGAATTGTCTTCGCCACGGCGAAGTAAGCCAGAGACGATTGGGATTTCTTCATTCTTCGCCGCGGCGATAGTCAATTTATTCAGTTTTGTTAAACGCACAGTTTCGTGTTGTGCGTTTTTTTTGGCTGGGTTATTTGGACTAAGTATAAAAGAAAAACTTAGCCTTTTTCCCAGGGGTCTTGATCTTTTTAGGGTTATCTATTTTTACATTTTTTTTGGGAGAAAAACTTTAAGCTTTTTGGGTTGTTAAAGGGAGAAGATTCGGATTTGACTGAAGGATTCATCTTTTGGGGAGATTTCTTTTCTTTCATCTCAGTTTCATTATGTTGAACTTGTTTATTTCCGTTTTTCGTTTTTGTGTTATTAATTTAGCTATGAACTAATCTATTTTGGGTTAGGGTTTTGATTGTAGTTTGGATTAAAATGGGTTAAGTGTTTGATTGTGTATTTTCATATGAATATGCTTTGGTTGTGTGTTACTCTGAATTTGAATGCTGTATGTGATGAACATGATGAGATTGAGAAATAATTCATGTTAGGCTTCTTGAGTAATCACCATTATAGTATTGATGCTAGAGATAGATTCAAGAATTAATGAAATCAATTTAGGATTCTTGTGCTTAATGAGTTTAGAATTATTAACCTTCAATTTGTTGGGTGCGGAAAGTTAATAAGGATGAATAGGAAAACATAGCTCGAGAGGGTATGTTTAACATATTAGTGAATTTGATTTACAACCATTGCGCATGAATGTGAATATAGTGTAATTTTTAGGTTTAACCCATAAAAATCCAAACGAAGTCAAAACCCTACCTGTATTGCTTGAATTGATATTCCGTGTTTCATTTTGCTTTCTTAATTAAGTTTTAATTCTTTTGTTTATTTCATTGTTGTTTTAATTAAATTTGCTCCCACCAATCCAAAGAATTCGATTGCTTCAACTTGATAACATTAGAAACTTAGTGCTTTGCTACACATCCTCGTGGAACGATATCCTACCCATCATTTTATTACTTGAGCGACTAGTGCACTTGCTAGTTTTGCATGTTGTAGAAACACGCATCATAATACTCGTAAAATAATAGTAAAACTCACTAAATATATATAAAAGAAAATATACATATAAACGAGTATAAAATTATGGGCCCATATATAATTTTCTTTGTACACAAATCTTTACATAATATAATAAAGTCTCAAAAATAGTAACTCGACAGTTTTGCCCAACCCTTCCGCTGCATGATGTTCCAAGTGACCGCATTTCACCTGTTACCTGCAAAAACATTGAAAACAATGAGGTGAGCACTAATTGCTAAGTAAGTAAACCCGCCATACTACCTTTCTCTCTCCATTGCTTAAATTCTGAATTTTTTTCCTTACTTCACACTTCCCCATTCTTCTCTATTTTTCTCTCTATTCTTTCTTTATTCTTTCTCTCTCTGTTCTTTCTCTATTCTAATTTCCCACTACTCAGATAATGGGCATGGTATTATGCATATATTGATGCAAATGCACAAATGTATAAAATGTGCATTTTCTTTTCTTTCAATTCTTTCTTATTCTTTCTTTTCTTTATTATCTTTTTCTTTTCTTTCTTATTGTTTCTTTTCTTTCTTATCCTTTTCTTTTCTTCCTTATTCTGTGTTTTCTCTCTTATCCTTTTCTTTACTTTCTTATTCTTTTCTTTCTTTCTTTCTATTCTTTCTTTTCTTTCTTTCTATTCTTTCTTTTCTTTCTCATCTTCTCTTTCATTTTCTTTCTTATTCTTTTGCCGATCGGACTTGGTTGAGGCATGGATTTGGAACCTTGGCCGTGTGAGTGTATTCTTCTTTCTTGGGTATAGCCCTCATCCACATGTACTCTTACAGACTGTACCAATTCTTCTTTCTTATTCTTGGCCGCTAACAAAAGGTGGCGTGCATGTGGGAAAAATTCTTCTTGTCACTCACGGGTTCCCCATCGCAACAACCTTTTCTTCTTTTTATCTTTTTACACTTCTTTAAATAAAAAACATTTAGATTTGAACTTCTTTAATATTCTCATTTCTTTCTATTTACACTTTAACATTCTTTAGTGTTTTTTCATGCTCTTTTGAGTATGTATGCATGTAGATAGTTTCATGCTTATAATTCTTTCTAAATTCACATTTTAGATGGTTTCATGCTTATAATTCTTTCTAAATTCACATGTTTTGATGCAATAATGCAATATGGAATGCAAACATGCCATTCTGTACCATTTACAAACTCATCTCAATATAACACATAATAATACTCATATATGCACTTCTCTTTGACATTTCATCAAACAACTTATGTGCACAAAGCAACTCTAATTTGACTATACTTCTATCTCTTTTCTAGGCCACAAAAAATTTGGTATAAAATCCTCCATATTTAACGCCAAACCTGTCCAAAATGTACACTCCAAAATTTCTACTCCAATTCTTCCAAATTTTATCGAAACTCACATCAAATATCAAATATACCAACACTACTTCTCATGGATAAGTTCTAATCATCATTCAACACCAAATCCATCAACAATTCTTCATATAAAACACATATATGCATAAAAGGAATTCTCTACACAGTATTACTTAAATCATAACTAGGGTGGGATTTACTTACCTTAGATGTGAGCAATTCAACACTCTAATAATCTTCTTTGATCCAACTCTCTTTCTCTTATATCCTATGAACACAAATCATCAAAATTCAACACTTTAAAAATCAAAACTCACTTCTTTATTGCAAGGATCTTACTTAAGGATGCTTGGGATTGAAAATCCACTAAAAATACCCAAAATCTATGAATTTCCCTTGAAGAAATTGAGAGGATTTGAAGGTGAAGGTGGCGTGAAAATGGATGAAGAATGGCCAGGGTTTCATTCTTCAATTCTTGATATAACATATTATTATCTATAGTTTCCCATTTTGCCTTAACACTTTCTATAAAATTCCATCTATGTCCCTTAGTCAATTACCATAATTCCCTCATTTTTATTGCATTCTCCATGGAATTCTATCTCTTTTCACTCCCCACAAATTCAACTAATTTTGAGTGAAAAGACCATTTTACCCCTAATGAAATTTTGAGGCATTTTCTTCACATTTTCTCAAAATAACTTTAACACAAATCAACTAAGTGTATAAGGGCATAAGTTAAGCTACGTACCTCGATGTGGGTGTTACATGGTCGGTACACGAACAGGGGTTTCAACTCTCTATGTTATAGCTCTCCCCTGACTCTCTACTAACACTTGTTGTACAATATTACGAATTCTTGCCTTATGGAGGGTAGGAGGAGTAGGTTCTGGTGGGCTGGAAGTTTCCCCCGCACTCATCACATTCTTGCTACCTGCTCGGGTTCTACGTCTCATCTACAAAATAACCACACTTGAATCAACTCAAATAACTTATCCACTACTATAAGTAAGGAAAGAAATAATTTTACAACGGGCTACGGAACGTCAACGCGGTGAAAGGGGCACACTGTCAAATCCCAAAATCTTTGGTATGATACCAAAAATGTAATGACTTTCTTTCTAGCTAGTATACTCGTAAAATAACAGTAAAACTCACTGAATATATATAAGAAAATATATACATATAAACGAGTATAAAATTATGGGCCCATATTTAATTTTCTTTATACACAAATATTTACAAAACATAATAAAGTCTCAAAATATCAACTTGACAGTTTTGCCCAACTCTTCCGCCGTGTTAAGTTCTAAGTGACCACATCTCACCCGATTCCTGCAAAAACATTGAAAACAACGGGGTGAGCACTAATTGCTCAGTAAGTAAACTCGTTACGCTACCCTTCTCTCGCCGTTGCTTAAATTAAGAATTTCTTTCCTTACTTCACACTTCCCCATTCTTCTTTATTCTTTCTCTACTCTTTCTTTGTTTTTCTCTTTGTTCTTTCTCTCTGTTCTAATTTTCCACTACTTAGATAATGGGCATGGTATTATGCATATATATAATGCAAATGCACAAATGTATAAAATATGCATTTTCTTTTCTGATTTTCTTATTCTGTTTTCTATTTCTTTTCTTTGTATTTCTCTCTTTGCTTGCTTTTCTAGTCTTTTTTTTCTTTTCTGATCTTTCTTTTCTGTAACGCCCCACTTGAGGTACGTATTTTAATTGCGTTGTATTACTTGAATGCTTATTGTTTTGTCCTCATTTGAGTTGGTTTGTTGTTGTTATAATTTGGTTGGTCCTTGGTTGAACTGATATTGTGAGTTGGTTGAGTGGTTGCCCTGAAATTTGTAAAGACTTGGCAAATTTTTGTGTTACAAACTTCGCCGGGGCGAAGAAGAATCTTCGCCGCAGCGAGGAAGTCCTGCAACCTACGGTGTAGGTTCTGTAAGTTTTCGCCGGGGCGAAGAAAGATTCTTCGCCACGGTGAAGGGCCTGACAAAAATGTTTATTAAGTTTCAAGAGAATTCTTCCTTTGGGGCTCAATAACCATTCTACCCCTAATTAGCAGGAAAAGGGGGGAGTGAAATGCAAGGAAATTGCATAGAGAATGGTTTAAATTGGGGTGCATTTGCAAAGAATTAAGAGGGCAAGGTGGAATCTAAGAAAGAGTAAGGGTAAATTGGGAAAGAAGGTGTAAAATAGGAGTAAATAAGGGTTAAGTCTTAGAAATACTTTCATTCTTCTTCTTCCACCGCCATACTCAATCACCATTTTCTCTCTACTTTCCATCCAATCCTTCAAGGATTTTAAAGGGCTTTTGAGTAGTTTTTGGGTGGATAGGTGATCTAAAGCATCCTAAGGTAAGGACCTTTATTCTAGATGTGAAATTTAGCTATAAAGGTGTTAAGGTCTTATTGTGTTATTGTTTACAAGTGTAGAGAAAAGACATCTACCAAAGGAAAAGAGAAGTGCTAGTGGAATCACACCATCACAGGTAAGTAAATTCCAACTCAAGCCTAGTTTAAGAAATCCTGAGTAAGATTTCTTTATGCAGTATAATAATGCTTGTTGAGAAATTGAGTAGAGAATTGTAACGCCCATGAGGTACGTAGCTAACGTTTTTTCTTTTGCTCTTATTTGAGTTGTTATTAGTATTATTGTTTGGTTGACCTTTGTTTGAGTGGTGTGTTGAATACTTGCCCTGAAATTGGTTGAAATGAAGAAGTTCAGTGTTCCATGCTCTTCAGGGCGAAGAGAATCTTCGCCGCGGCGAAGAGGTGTTGAAGCCACGAGAAGCTGCTGGACAGTTTCGCTGCGGCGACAGAAGCTTCCTCACCGCGGCGACGTTCCAACCAAAATGTTTGTTAAGTTTTTGATATTTTCTTCCCTAAGGGCAATTTGACCAATCTACCCCTAATTACAGGAAAAGTAGGAGTAAAATGTAAGGAATTTTCATGGAGAATATGTTGTTATGGGGGTGTGTTTGTATGATCAAAGGATATAAATAGAATTCCTAAAGAAGTAAGGGCAAATGGGAATGCTTGTGTATAAATTTCATTAAAAGGAATTAAGTCATGGCAAACCCTTCATTCTCTTCTTCATCGCCACTCTCCTCTCTTGCTTCTCCTCAATTCTCTTTCTCTTTCTTTGATCAAGGAGTTTTGAAGGGCTTTTGGAGTGATTTGGGGTAGAAAATCAATCTAAGGCATCCTAGGTAGAGAAAAAGTCAAGCAAACCAAGTGAAAGGAAGAGCTAGTGAAATCTCTCCATAACAAGGTAAGTAATCCCAACCCAAGTGAGATTTGAGAATTTTCTTGATTAGGGTTTTTGATAGCAATTATGTATGTTATTACATGTTATATGCCATGTTATTGAGTCTTAAATGGAGATTTCTAGTGCTTTGTGATTGTTTATACATTTCAAATATAAGAACTGAGATGTGGGTTGGAAAGGTAGTTTAGATGGAATTGAAGGATATTGAGGAATCCTTTTTGGAAGTGTCTTTCTTTGGCAGGATTTATGGCTATGTGAGGGGGTTTCTCCCCATTTTGGATGGTTAGAGAAAGACTAGAATTATTGTTATAGTAAGTTTTATTAGGCACTTGAGTTGTTTGATGAAATGCCTAATAGAGGTTTGAGTATGAGTATGAACCTTAATTCTTTGCACTTGCATGTTGGCATTTCATAAGTGCATTAGTGGAGATGAACCATGTAACGCCCCACTTGAGGTACGTAGCTAACGTTTCTTCTTTTGCTCTTATTTGGTTGGTTTATTAGTATCATTGTTGGGTTGACCTTTGATTGAGTGTTGTGCCGAATACTTGCCCTGCTTTTGGTTGAAATAGAGAAATTCAGTGTTCCATTCTTCACCGGGGCAAAGAAGAATCTTCGCCACGCGAAGAGGTGTTGAAGCCACGGAAGCTGCTGGAGTCCCGCCGCGGCGACAGAAGCTTCCTTGCCGCGGCAACGTGCCAACCAAAATGTTTGTTAAGTTTTAGATATTTTCTTCCCTAAGGGCAATTTGACCTTTCTACCCCTAATTAGCAGAAAGTAGGGAGTAAAGTGTAGAATTTTCATGGAGAATATGTTGTTATGGGGGTGTGTTTGTAAGGAATCAAAGATATAGATGGAATTCCTAAAGAAGAGTAAGAGCAAAATGGGAATGCTTGTGTATAAATTTCATTAAAAGGAATTAAGTCATTGCAAACCCTTCATTCTTCTTCTCCATCGCCACTCTCCTCTCTTGCTTCCTCTCAATTTCTCTTTCTTTTAACCAAGGAGTTTTAAGGGGCTTTTGGAGTGATTTGGGTAAAAAATCAACCTAAGGCATCCTAAGGTAAGGATTCTGGCTTTGGTTGTGAAGTCTTGTGAGTTTTTGAGTTATTGAATATTGAGGTTTTTTGTTCATTGTTTAAGAGTAGAGAGAAAGTCAAGCAAACCAAGTGAAAGGAAAGCTATGTGAAATCTCTCCATAACAAGGTAAGTAAATCCCAACCCAGTGGAGATTTGAAAATTTCTTGATTAGGGTTTTGCTAGCAATTATGTATGTATGTTATATACATTTGATATGCCACGTTTTATTGAGTCTTAAATGAGATTTCTAGTGCTTTGTGATTGTTTATACTTTTCAAATATAGGAAGTGAGATGTGGGTTGGAAAGGTAGTTTGAGATGGAATGAAGGATATTGAGGAATCCTTTTTGGAAGTGTCTTTCTTTGGCAGGATTTATGGCTATGTGAGGGGGTTTCTCCCCATTTTGGATGGTTAGAGAAAATTTAGAATTATTGTTATAGTAGAGTTTTATTATGCACTTGAGTTGTTTGATGAAATGCCTAATGAGGTTTGAGTATGAGTATTGAACCTTAATTCTTGCAACATTGCATGTTGGCATTTCATAAGTGCATTAGTGGAGATGAACCATCCATAGGCTTATTGTGCATTGAGAAGTGACCTAAAAAGAGTAGAAACTTTGTGTATGCACTTGCTCTATGAGTAAGAACTTTGTAGAGGCAACTACTCTAAGGTAAAGAGAATGAGAATGCAAGAATAGTGAATAGAGATAGTAGAATTGGGTGGATCTTTGTGATCATCACCCGACAGTTATGAGAATCGGGTTGATGCTTTGTGATCACCACCTGAGTAGCCATTAGAAATGGTTTGATGCTTTGTGATCATCACCCGTAGGTATTAGAAACGGGTGGATGCTTTGTGACCATCACCGTTATTTATTAGAAAAGGGGTTGATGCTTTGTGATCATCACCGACATTTTAGAAGAGGGTTGATGTTTTGTGATCATCACCCGACAGTGATTGGAACGGGTTAATGCTTTGTGATCGTCACCTAAAAGTCATGAGGACGGGTAGGTGCTTTGTGGTCTCCACCCGTAGTTACGAAAATCGGGTAGGTGCTTCGTGATCCCCACTTGGTAGTCACTAAGAACGGATTGGTGCTGAGTGAACTCCCCCGACAGTCAGGAAGAGTGAGATGGTGCTGTGTGAACACCATCCGGTCGTGCCTCCGGTAAATAGGCCATGACATTTAGTAGGAAACAACAGAAGTGGGGGAAAGAATTTAAGAAATACATACGGGATAAACAGATCAGGTTTTTACTTACTAGCATTATTTGTGCTCACCCCGTTATTTTCCTTTGTGGATGCAGGATCTAGGTGATGATGCATTCGGAGGGGCGTCGGCAAGCGAGGAGCAATAGCTACACTGTTTCCCCTATTTTTGGCTTTTAAAATGGCTTTTTGTAAATGATGCTCTTTGTGTATAAAGACGTATTACTTTATAATAAAGAAAGTTTTGGGCCCATTTTCTATTGTTATTATGCATGCATTGTACTAGTTTACAGCATTTGTTACAACCATCCATAGGCATTAATGTGCATTGAGAAGTGACCTAAGAAAGAGTAGGAAACTTTGTGTATGCACTTACTCTAGGAGTAGAGAACTTTGTGGATGCAACTACTCTAAGGGTAGAGAGAATGAGAATGCTAGAATAATGAATGAGAAGAGTAGTAGAATTGGGTAGATGCTTTGTGATCATCACCTGACAGTTATGAATCGGGTTGAGCTTGTGTGATCACCACCCGAATAGCCATTAGAATGGGTTGATGCTTTGTGATCATCACCCGATAGGTATTAGAAACGGGTGGATGCTTTGTGACCATCACCCGGTTAGTTATTAGAAAGGGGTTGATGTTGTGATCATCACCCGACATTTATTAGAAGTGGGTTGCTTTTGTGATCATCACCCGACAGTGATTAGGAACGGTTTAATGCTTTGTGATCGTACCCAAAGTCATGAGGAACGGGTAGGTCTTTGTGGTCTCCACCCGATATGTCGAAAACTGGGTAGGTGCTTTGTGATCCCCACTCGGTAGTCACTAAGAACGGGTTGGTGCTGAGTGAACTCCACCCGACAGTCATGAGAGTGAGATGGTGCTGTGTGAACACCATCCGCCGTACCTCCGTAAGATGAGGCCATGACGTTTAGTAGGAAACAACAGAAAGTGTGAGGAAGGAATTAAGAGAAATACATACGGGGATAAGCAAATAGAGGGTTTTACTTACTGAGCATTATTTTGTGCTCACCCTGTTATTTTCCTTGTGGATGGGATCTAGGTGATGATGCAGTCAGAGGGGCGTCGGCAGCGAGGAGCATAGCTACACTGTTTCCCCTATTTTTGTCTTTTAAATGGCTTTTTGTAAATGATGCTCTTGTGTATAAAAGACGTATACTTATAATAAAAGAAAGGTTTTGGGCCCATTTCTATTGTTATTATGCATGCATTGTACTAGTTTACAACAGTTTTACATTTTTGGTATCAGAGCAAAGATTTTGGGATTGATAGTTACTATTCTCATCGCCACGACACTCTATAACCGCTGTGTGAGTTAATTCTTTCCTTATAATTGTTTCTCGAGTTCATTGGTGTATTATTTTGTAGATGAGGCGTAGTTAGTGGAGTCGTGGTAAGGTGTGGTGAATGAAGGAGAACCTTCTAACCCACCAAAGTCTACGCCCCCTCCCTGGGATGAAGCTAGAATTCGGGGAATTATACAGCAAGTCAGGGCAAAACCCAAGGAGGAGTTGAAACCCCCTACAGGTACCGCCAGTTGTGCATTTCGGAGAGGAACATCGGTACCTCCCCCAGTACAGAGAAGAGTTAAACCGATTTATGGCTTTCTAGTCAACATCAACCCTCAAAGTTTAAGGGTACTACAGATCCAGTAATGCAGAAGAGTGGCTTCGGTCCATAGAATGCCACGGGTTTATTTCCCATGTCAGACTGGGAGAAGATCCGGTATGCGTTTCTTGTTTCGGGGTGATGCCCGAATTTGGTGGGAATTAATGGAAGAAACTCATGATGTGACAGCAATGACTTGGGAAGAGTTCAGGCAAGAGTTTGAGGCCGAGTATAGAACAGAGGACCAAGTTCATGAGAAGGTCCAAGAATTTATCAGGTTACAGCAAGGGACTAGTGCCGTGAAAGAGTATTCGGTGAAATTCAATTCTGCAAGGTTTGCACCCGAATAGTTGTATACTCCGCCTTGAGAAGGGATTTTGTGCACGGTTGAAGCCGGAGATAGCCCAGGATATAATGACAAGTTCCAACCCTCCTCAAATTATAGTGAGCTTTGAGTGGGCAATAAGGCGGAATTTTTGAGAATAAAATTTCCCCTGTAGGATCCTCGACAGAGGACCAAATGAGCCACCCTTTGCCCCCCAGAGAGAGAAACGTGAGGTGTGTAAAGGTAAAACATGAAGAATCAGAATAAAGTTTCAGTATAGACAGGACAAGAGAGTGGAAGAATAACGGCCCCAATGGAAGGGTTTCCTCTTTGCCCTAAATGTGGGAAGAATCACCCAGGAGAATGTTTGAGGGACCGGAGAGTGTGTTATAGGTGCCGCACGCCAGGGCACTTAATGAGAGATTGTAAAGCTCCTCTTCCACCACCACCCAGTTCAGGAGGTACTGCGAATGCCAAAGTGTTTACTGTGGCACAGGGGAGGCAGAGGCCAGTCCATCCGCTGTACTGGTCAGTTATTGTTTCATTCAGTTCCCTTATATGCTTTAATTGATTCAGGCGCCACTCATTCGTTTATCTTATGGGATGATGAAGATTAGGTTTGAAACCTATTAGAGTGACTCAACCCATTAAGATAGAGTTACCCGATGGAGTTAGTGTTCTGACTCAGAGATTTTGTTAAGAAGTCCATGGTGATCTAGGTAGAGAATTAAAGTTGACTTAATAGTTTTTGATATGCCCGACTTTGATGTGTATTGGGCATGGATTTCCTAGGAGATATGGAGTAGAGATTGACTATCGGAAAAAGAAGGCGAGATTTAATCTCGATAGTGGAGATAAGTTTAGTTTTGGAGAGGCCACAATTGAGCATGCTGATTAGTAGTGTGAAAGCTAGGAAGATGTTGAGAAAGGTGTTCCGGATATATTGCCCATGTAGTGCAGAGTGGTGATGTTCCACAGCTAGAGATTCAGAGGGTGCCAGTAGTTGTGAGACTTCTAGATGTTTTTCCAGAAGAGTTAACGGGTTTGCCTCCAGAAAGGGAGGTAGAATTTAGTATCGAACTAGCACTAGGGACAGCACCAATATCTAAAGCCTCTTATCGAATGGCCCCAGCTGAGCTTCAAGAATTAAAGAAGCAACTCCAAGAGCTTTTAGATAAGGCTTATCCGACCGAGTCATTCTCCTGGGGATCTCCAATCCTGTTTGAAAAAGAAGATGGATCACTAAGTGTGTATTGATTATAGAGACTGAATAAATTACAGTGAAGAATAGTACCCGCTACCCTGGATAGATGACCTTTTTGATCAATTAAAAGGAGCGGCAGTGTTCTCCAAAATTGATTTGAGGTCCGAGTACATCGGTAAGAATGGTTGAGCAAGATGCGGCTAAACTGCCTTTCGTACAAGATATGGGCATTGATTTTGTAGTGATGCCTTTTGGCTTGACTAATGCCCCATCAGTTTTTATGGACTTGATAACAGGGTACCATGAGTATTTGGATCATTTTATTGTTGCTTCATTGACGACATCCTGTTTTACTCAAAGTCAAGGAAGGAAATGAGAAACACTTGAGATTAGTATTGCAGCGACTGAGAGAAAGAAAGTTGTGTGCTAAATTTTTCTAAGTGTGAGTTTTGGCTTAATCAAGTGATATTCCTGGGTCATACCGTGTCGAAGAAGGGATTTCGGTAGATCCGATAAAGTATAGCAATCCTTGAATGGCAAGCCGAGAACGTGAAAGAAATCAGGAGTTTCTTAGGTTTAGCAGGTTACTACCGGCGATTTTTAGCGGGATTCGCCCAACTGGCTAAACCGTTGACAGCTCTTACCAACGAAAACTCCCTTTGCTGGTCAGCAGCATGTGAAGAAAGCTTCCAAGAGTTGAAGAGAGGTTAACAACAGCTCCTGTATTAGTGTTACAACAAGGGTGTAGATTATGACATTTTTACAAACGCCTCTCTGCAGGACTTGGCGCCGTGCGTGATGTAGTTAGTAGGGTTTCCTTATGCTTCTTGTCAACTGAAGAGTATAGACCAGATACCCTACGCATGACCTAGAATTGGCAGCCGTGGATTTGCCTTAAAGATTTGGAGGCATTACCTTTATGGTGTGAAGAGTAATATCTACACCGATCATAAGAGTTTAAAGTACTTCTTCACAAAGAGTTGAATATGGGCAGAGAAGTGGTTAGAACTGTTTAAGGATTGTGAATGTGAGATCAAGTATCAACCGGGAAAAGCCAATGTAGTAGCCGATGCCTTGAGTAGAAAAGCTTATTTATTCCGGCTTACCAAGCAAAAGAGTTAACAAAAGAATTGTCTAAGGAACAGAGTAAGTGTTCCGGGGAGACTTGCCAGTCTAGAGGTACAGTTTTCTTTACTGAAGAAAATCAGAGAAAAGCAAGTGGCCGATGAGTGGTGTCAGAAAACAGTTCAGCAAGTGCTTGAGGCAAACATCCAGTTCTTTGTGAGAGATGGTGTCCTCTATTTTAAGCATCAGTTTTGCATTCCTCGAATGAGGAGTTGAAACAGAAAATTCTTATGGAGGCTTTGACACACCGTACACCCGCTCATCCGGGAGCAACCAAGATGTATCAAGATGTCGAAAGCTTATGGTGGTCAGGTATGAAGAAAGACATTGCAGAGTTTGTAGCTAAATTCTAACTTGTCAGCAAGTGAAAGCGGAACACCAACGGCTGTTAGGGTTGCTTCAACCATTGAGTATTACAGAGTGGAAATGGGAGAGCATTTTGATGGATTGTATCACGGTCTCCCCAGAGTACAGAAGGGTGTAATGTTATATGGGTGATTGTGGATAGATTAACCAAATCAGCCCATTTCCTTCCTGTAAAGGAAAGCACTAATGCAGATCAGTTGGCTCAGATTTACCTCAAGGAGATAGTCAGATTGCATGGTGTGCCCAAGACTATAGTGTCAGATAGAGATTCTAGATTTGTCTCATCCTTCTGGACGAGTTTACAGGGGTTTGGGTACCCGTTTAGCTTTCAGTACTGCCTATCATCCTTAGACGGATGGCCAAACCGAGAGACAATCAGGTGCTTGGGATACGTTGAGAGCCTGTTGCATGGATCATAGAGTATCCTGGCATGAGATGTTAACCTTAGTGGAATTTGCCTACAACAATAGTTATCAGTCAACAATTAGAATGGGCCTTACGAGGCTCTATATGGTAGACGTGTAGGTCTCCGCTCCATTGGGATGAAGTAGGCGAAAAAGATGAGTTGAGTACCGCTCTTGGGCTAGAGATGACTCAAACTGGTAGAAGATGTAAGTTAATCAGAAATGAATAAACAAGCCCAGATCGACAGAAGTTATGCCGACTTGAAGAGGAAAGAGGTGGAATTCCAGTGGGCGACAAAGTGTTTTTGAAAGTTTCCCCTTACAAGCGAGTAATGCGCTTCGGAAGCAAAGGAAGTTAGCACCGAGATAATTAGGTCCATTTGAGGTACTGCAACGAGTGGGAAAGGTGGCCTACAGATGGGCAACTACCACCTAGCATGGACAGGGTGCATGTGTCTTCCATGTCTCGATGTACAGAAATATGTATTGATCCCCTCCACATCCTGAGTATAGAGGACATTGAAGTAACAGAGAATCTAGTATATGAAGAACGTCCAGTTCAGATTTTAGATCGAAGGGTTAAAGAGCTTTGGAACAAGTGGTTCCGTTAGTGAAGATCCTTTGGAGGAATCACAAAGTGGAAGAGGCCACTTGGGATTTGAACGGGATATGCAGAATCGCTTTCCAGAGTTATTTATATGAATTTCGGGGACGAAATTCATTTAGGGGGGGGGGGGGGGGGGGGGGGGGGGGGGGGAGAATTGTAACGCCCCCTTGAGGTACATAGCTAACGTTTCTTCTTTGCTCTTATTTGAGTTGGTTTATTAGTATTAGTTTTGGTTGACCTTTGTTTGAGTGTTGGTGTTGAATACTTGCCCTGAAATTGGTTGAAATAGAAGAAGTTCAGTGTTCCATCTTCGCCGGGCGAAGATTCGCAGCGAAGAGGTGTTGAAGCCATGGGAAGCTGCTGGCAGTTTCATCACGTGTTGACAGAAGCTTCCTCGCCGCGGCGACGTTCCAACCAAAATGTTTGTTAAGTTTTTGATATTTTCTTCCCAAGGGCAATTTGACCAATCTACCCCTAATTAGTAGGAAACGTGGGGAGTGAAATGCAAGGAAATTGCATAGAGAATGTTTAAATTGGGGTGCATTTGCAAAAATTAAAGGGCAAGGTGGAATTCTAAGAAAGAGTAGGTAAATTGGGAAAGAAGGTGTAAAATATGAGTAAATAAGGGTTGATTCTTAGAAACCCTTTCATTCTTCTTCTTCCACCGCCATACTCATTCACCATTTTCTCTCTACTTTCCATCCAACCTTCAGGATTTTAAAGGGCTTTTGAGTAGTTTTTGGGTGGAAAGGTGATCTAAAGCATCCTAAGGTAAGGACCTTTATTCTAGATGTGAAATTTAGCTATAAGGTGTTAGGTCTTATTGTGTTTTGTTTACAAGTGTAGAGAAAAGACATCCAAAGGAAAAGAAGTGCTAGTGAATCACACCATCACAAGGTAAGTAAATCCAACTCAAGCTAAAGTTTAAGAAATCCTTGAGTAGAGATTTCTTTATGCATGTAAAATGCTTGTTGAGAAATTGAGTAAGATATTGTAATGCCCCACTTGAGGTACGTAGCTAACGTTTCTCTTTTGCTCTTATTTGAGTTGGTTTATTAGTATTATTGTTTGGTTGACCTTTGTTTGAGTGGTGTGTGAATACTTGCCCTGTTGGTTGAAATGAAGAAATTCAGTGTTCCATGTTCGCCGGGCGAAGAAGAATCTTCGCCGCGGCAAAGAGTGTTGAAGCCACGAGAAGCTGCTGGACAGTTTGCGCGACGACAGAAGCTTCCTCACGCACGGCGACGTCCAACCAAAATGTTTGTTAGTTTTAGATATTTTCTTCCTAAGGGCAATTTGACCTCTACCCCTAATTAGCAGGAAAAGTGGGAGTAAAGTAAGGAATTTTCATGGAGAATATGTTGTTATGGGGGTGTGTTTGTAATGAATCAAAGGATATAGATGAATTCCTAAAGAAAGTAAGGGCAAAATGGGAATGCTTGTGTATAAATTTCATTAAAAGGAATTAAGTCATTGCAAACCCTTCATTCTTCTTCTCATCGCCACTCTCCTCTCTTGCTTCCTCTCAATTTCTCTTTCTTTTTGATCAAGGGTTTTTGAAGGGCTTTTTGAGTTGATTTGGGGTAAGAAATCATTAGGATTAAGAGTAGAGAAAAAGTCAAGCAAACCAAGTGAAAGGAAGAGCTAGTGAAATCTCCCATAACAAGGTAAGTAAATCCCAACCCAAGTTGAGATTGAGAATTTTCTTGATTAGGGTTTTTGAGCAATTATGTATGTATGTTATATACATGTTATATGCCATATTATTGAGTCTTAAATGGAGATTTCTAGTGCTTTGTGATTGTTTTACTTTCAAATATAAGAAGTGAGATGTGGGTTAAAGGTAGTTTGAGGTGGAATTGAAGGTATTGAGGAATCCTTTTTGGAAGTGTCTTTCTTTGGTAGGATTTATGCTATGTGAGGGGGTTTCTCCCCATTTTGGATGGTTAGAGAAAGATAAATTATTGTTATAGTAGAGTTTTATTATGCACTTGAGTTGTTTGATGAAATGCCTAATGAGGTTTGAGTATGAGTAGTGAACCTTAATCTTGCAACATTGCATGTTGGCATTTCATAAGTGCATTAGTGGAGATGAACCATCCATAGCATTAATTGTGCATTGAGAAGTGACTAAGAAAGAGTAGGACTTTGTGTATGCACTTGCTCTATGAGTAGAGAACTTTGTGGAGCAACTACTCTAAGGGTAGAGAGAGTGAGAAGTGCTAGAATAGAGTGAATGAGAAGAGTAGTAGAATGGGTGATGCTTTGTGATCATCACCCGACAGTTATGAGAAGCGGGTTGATGCTTTGTGATCACCACCCGAATAGCCATTAAAATGGGTTGATCTTTGTGATCATCACCCGATAGGTATTAGAGAATGGGTGGATGCTTTGTGACCATCACCTGTTATTATTAGAAGGGTTGATGCTTTGTGCAATCATCCGACATTTATTAGAAGTGGGTTGATGCTTTGTGATCACACCGACAGTGATTAGAGACGGGTTAATGCTTGTGATCTACCCAAGTCATGAGAACGGGTAGGTGCTAGTGTGGTCTCCACCCATAGTTACGAAAAACCGGGTAGGTGCTTGTGATCCCCACTCGGTAGTCACTAAGAACGGGTTGGTGCTGAGTGAACTCCACCGACAGTCATGAAGAGTGAGATGGTGCTGTGTGAACACCATCGGCCGTACCTCCGGTAAGATGAGGCCATGATGTTTAGTAGGAAACAACAGAAAGTGTGAGAAAGAATTAAGAAATACATACGGGGATAAACAGATAGAGGGTTTTACTTACTGAGCATTATTTTGTGCTCACCCGTTATTTTCCTTTGTGGATGCAGGATCTAGGTGATGATGCAGTCAAAGGGGGGCGTCGGAAGCGAGGAGCAATAGCTACACTGTTTCCCCTGTTTTGTCTTTTAAAATGGCTTTTTGTAAATGATGCTCTTTGTGTATAAACGTTATACTTATAATAAAAAGAAATTTTGGGCCCATTTTCTATTGTTATTATGCATGCATTGTACTAGTTTACAGCAGTTGTACAGATATATGTTTGTTTGTTAGAAATTGAGTAAGATGAGTATTTATGTTGTGGTTTTGGATATGCTCTCTTTATGGGAAGTTTTAATGTGTGTTGAGTTGAGATGAATTTGGGGGAGATTGAGTAATATTTAGGAGTGTTCTTCTATGATAGGAGTTATGTCCATAAGAATTTCTTCCCATTTTGGATGGTTATAAAGGGAAATAGAATTGTAGTTAGAGAAGAGTTTTTGTATGCACATGAGTTGTTTGATGAAGCCTAAGAGAAGTATGAGAATGAGTTTATGACCTTAATTCTTGCAACATTGCATATTGGCATTTCCTAAGTGCATTATGAGTATGAACCATCCTATGCTTAATTGTGCATTAAGAAGTAGCTTGAGAAAGTAGAGAATTTCCACACTATGAGCATCAGCTTGAGAAAGAGTAGAGACCTTTGGGCTTAAACTACTCTAAGAGCTAAAGAAGAGAATAGAGTAGGTTGTGCGATGGGAACCCGTGAGTGATGAGTAAAGTCACGAGAGTGGGTGCTTTGTGATCCCCAGCCGTGCCTTCGGTCAGATGAGGCCGTGACTGTCACGAAGAGTGGAATATAGGGTTCCAGCTGTGCCTCCGGTAAGAAGGGGCCGTGACATTCGAGAGATAGAGAGAAAGAATATACACTCACATGGCCAAAGGTTCCGAATCCATGCATAACCGAATCCGATCGGTACATAAGTGAGTAGAGTCATGTAGAGCAGAGAGTTTCTGGTCGTGCCTCCGTAAGATGAGGCCGTGACATTCCCATGAGTAGAATGGGAAAAAAGAGAAATAGAAAGAAACAAAGAGAAAATGAGTAAAGTCACGAAAGTGGGTTGAGTCCCCAGCCGTGCCTCTGGTAAGATGAAGCCGTGACTACACCAAGAGTATATAGAAAGAGTATGAGAAACAGAAATAGAAACAGAAAGAGAACAGAAATGAGAAGGATAGTAAGGAAAGAATTAAGAAAGAGTATAGGGATAGATGTTAGTAAACGACCCATTTACGCAACGGAAAACAAAAACATAAACTCTATGGATCGTTCCTTAGAACCAAGATTCGGGTACAAAGATCACGTTTATATAAATAATCAAATCTACAGAAAAATCAGTTCAAGGTTTAAAAACCATACCTGTTTGGAGGCTCCACCAATATTGTCTCTGACATGTTGCTACCAATCCAAGTGTAGGATCTAACCGTAGAGGTCCACATGAAACAATAACAAGAACCAAGGAGGGATGCTAATCCTCTTTAGCCTTAAGAACAAAGAAGAAATGAAGAGTATTTGATTTAAAACCAAAATCCAAATCTGGCGTGAGAGAGTGTTTTGGCTGTTGTAGCCTTTTCTCTTTTCTTTGAAAAATGAAATGAATGAATCTTTTATCTCTCAATTAAACTTTTACTTTTATAGTGCAAGTTTAATTGCCTTATTCCCTTATGGAATAGGCTTAGGCCCTAACCCAAACACCCCTTGTTTCCAAACACTCCCATTTAGATATTTTAATTTTTGTTATCATTATCTCAATTAAAATCAATTAATATATATTTAATATATATTAACATTTAACAATAATGATAATTTATTTAAATATATGCAAGCACATATTTAAACGTAATCGCACTTATTTAATTTCTCTAACAAATTAAATAAAGTCTACGACCTCAACAAATTTAATTGCACTGTGAAATTACCAAAATACCCTTTCGTCTAAAAAGACGAAAACGCCATTCTTTCATTCTGGCTATTAAATTATCTTCTATATGTGTGACCCATAGGCCCCTCATCTTACCAGCAGTGTATAGTATCGCGATTAACACCAATTAATCGTCTCACTATATACAGACCAAGATTGGCCCCTAGCAAGGCATCATGGTCACCCGATAGATTCGGATTCAGCAAAGTAGCTACCTATCAACGATATGGTTACCGTACAATATGATCCTTTTATCATCCGTTATCTTGACGAGACCGAGGCATAGAAATAGTGTCAACCTTCAGTTACTCTCAATATTGTGTATTCAGTTACTAGACCAATGACTTGTATTATAAACTGGATAGAGCAACAACTCAATCCCACTATGGCCACAGTTTTAGTGTCATCGACATTTACTGAATTGCGCCGTGAGATAACTTCTCCCGTACCCAGGAGTGATGAATCCTCTATCTATCCACCATAGTCTTCATACACTCCTTGATGCAATAAATCACCATTGTATTGACAGCTTTGAATAGAATTGCATTAGGCTAGTGTCAAGCTACACTCCTTGATGTAGCCAATCACTACCGTATTGTCAACTCTGAATAGAACTGTGTTAGGCCAGGGTCAAACTATACCAATCGGTGCACAAGGCACTCTGGTGATCTCAAGTCTAAGAATCACATGCACCACCATTCGTTAGAGGATTTGTTCCATAGACACTGGGGTTACCATCCATATGGAATCCTTTGGTGGGTCAGTCTAGTGAACTTGCCTACAGCGAGCACCCATGTGTTACACCAGGTTGTCACCAAACAACCTTGACAAGTGAGATCAATCACTGTCTTTCGACAGGGTCGTTTAACACTATGATAGCCTTACCGTATTATTTGTGTCCTTACATCAGAATAATATTGGGGCTACGGATGTTTCTAGAATAGCCACTATATGTGCTCATAGGTTCTCACTATCAAGATTTGAAATACTTGATACCCTTGTCACGGTTCTACCATTCTAAGGACATATATCAATACATACAATGATGATTTACGCGATATAGTATAAAATGCCTTTTATTGATCAATGAACATTATTACAAAGAGTCAATTCTACAATAATTGATTGGCTCTAGGGCATCTACTCTAACACTAACGTAGTTCTATTTAGAGTTATAAATATGGTAGTGATTGGCTGCATCGAGGAGTGTATCAAGACTGTGATAGATCGATAGAAGATTCATCACTCTCGGGTACAGGAGAAGTTATCTCATGGCGCAATTCAGTTAATGACAATGACGCTAAATCTTTAATCACAATGGGATTGAGTTGTTGCTCAATCTAATTTATTATTTAGGTCATTAGTCTAGTAACTGAATACAAAGATATGGAGGATAACTGAGATTGACACTATTTTTATACCTCAGTCTTGATGAGATAACAGATGATGAATGGATTTGATTGCACAGTAACCATATCATTGATACGGAGCTACTTTGCTGAATCCGAATCTATCGAGTGGCCATGATGCCTTGCTAGGGACCAATCTTGGTCTGTGTGTAGTGAGACGATTAAGTGGTGTTAATCGCGATACTACTCACTGCCGGTATGATGACGAGCCTATGGGTCATACACATAGAAGATAATTTAAGAATCAGTTTGTGCAACGGACATTTTCGTCTTTTAGGATGAAGGGTATTTTGGTAATCTCATAGTGCAATTAAAGTTGCTGAGGTTGTTGCCTATATTTAATTTAATGTTAAAATTAAATAAGTGAGATTATATTTAAATATATGTACACATATATTTAAATGAATTATTATTATTAATTAAATGTTAATATATTTCATAAATATATTAATTGACTTTAATTATAATAATAATTAATTTAAAATAAAAATACCACAAGAGGGGTATTTGGATACAAGGGTTGGAGTCCATGCCTATTCCTCATTAGAATAGGGTTTTGACAAATGCCCTATATAAGTGCATGTGTGTTAAAAATGAATAATTTTTTTCATTCAATCAAAAAAGAGAGAAAAGAGGCAGCCCTTTTTCTCTATCCCTTCTCACGTTTCCCTTGGCCTTTTGAATTAAAGTTTCCTTTGATTTTTAAGTTGATTCTTGAGCCAAAGAGGATCTAGCAAATCCCTCTTTGGTTCTTCAGATTATCTTTGTGTGGATCACCATTCGTTCGATCGTATTCTTGGATCGATAGCTGTAACGCCCCACTTGAGGTACGTAGCTAACGTTTCTCCTTTTGCTCTTATTTGAGTTGGTTTATTAGTATTATTGTTTGGTTGACCTTTGTTTGAGTGGTGTGTCGAATACTTGCCCTGCTTTTGGTTGAAATAGAAGAAATTCAGTGTTCCATTCTTCGCCGGGGCGAAGAAGAATCTTCGCCGCGGCAAAGAGGTGTTGAAGCCACGGGAAGCTGCTGGACAGTTTCGCCGCGATGACAGAAGCTTCCTCGCAGCGGCGACGTGCCAACCAAAATGTTTGTTAAGTTTTAGATATTTTCTTCCCTAAGGGCAATTTGACCTTTCTACCCCTAATTAGCAGGAAAAGTGGGGAGTAAAGTGTAAGGAATTTTCATGGAGAATATGTTGTTATGGGGGTGTGTTTGTAATGAATCAAAGGATATAGATGGAATTCCTAAAGAAAAGTAAGGGCAAATGGGAATGCTTGTGTATAAATTTCATTAAAAGGAATTAAGTCATTGCAAACCCTTCATTCTTCTTCTCCATCGCCACTCTCCTCTCTTGCTTCCTCTCAATTTCTCTTTCTTTTAATCAAGGAGTTTTAAAGGGCTTTTGGAGTGATTTGGGTAGAAAAACACCTAAGGCATCCTAAGGTAAGGATTCTTGCTTTGGTTGTGAAGTCTTGTGAGTTTTTGAGTTATTGAATATTGAGGGTTTTTGTTCATTTGTTTAAGAGTAGAGAAAAGTCAAGCAAACCAAGTGAAAGGAAGAGCTAGTGAAATCTCTCCATAACAAGGTAAGTAAATCCCAACCCAAGTTGAGATTTGGAATTTTCTTGATTAGGGTTTTTGCTAGCAATTTGTATGTTATGTTATATACATGTTATATGCCATATTATTGAGTCTTAAATGGAGATTTCTAGTGCTTTGTGATTGTTTATACTTTTCAAATATAAGAAGTGAGATGTGGGTTGGAAAGGTAGTTTGAGGTGGAATTGAAGGATATTGAGGATCCTTTTTGGAAGTGTCTTTCTTTGTAGGATTTATGACTATGTGAGGGGGTTTCTCCCCATTTTGGATGGTTAGAGAAGATTTAGAATTATTGTTATAGTAGAGTTTTATTATGCCTTGAGTTGTTTGATAAATGCCTAATGAGGTTTGAGTATGAGTAGTGAACCTTAATACTTGCAACATTGCATGTTGGCATTTCATAAGTGCATTAGTGGAGATGAACCATCCATATGCATTAATTGTGCATTGAGAAGTGACCTAAGAAAGAGTAGGAAACTTTGTGATGCACTTGCTCTATGATAGAGACTTTGTGGAGGCAACTACTCTAAGGGTAGAGAGAATGAGAATTTCTAGAATAGAGTGAATGAGAAGAGTAGTAGAATTGGTGGATGCTTTGTGATCATCACCCGACAGTTATGAGAATCGGGTTGATGCTTTGTGATCACCACCCGAGTAGCCATTAGAAATGGGTTGATGCTTTGTGATCATCACCCGATAGGTATTAGAAATGGGTGGATGCTTTGTGACCATCACCTGGTTAGTTATTAGAAAGGGGTTGATGCTTTGTGATCATCACCTGACATTTATTAGTAGTGGGTTGATGCTTTGTGATCATCATCCGACATTTATTAGAAGTGGGTTGATGCTTTGTGATCATCACCTGACAGTGATTAGAGACGGGTTAATGCTTGGTGATCGTTACCCAAAAGTCATGAGAAACGGGTAGGTGCTAGGTGGTCTCCACCCGATAGTTACGAAAACCGGGTAGGTGCTTCGTGATCCCCACTCGGTAGTCACTAAGAACGGGTTGGTGCTGAGTGAACTCCACCCGACAGTCATGAAGAGTGAGATGGTGCTGTGTGAACACCATCCGGCCGTACCTCCGGTAAGATGAGGCCATGATGTTTAGTAGGAAACAACAGAAAGTGTGAGAAAAGAATTAAGAGAAATACATACGGGGATAAACAGATAGAGGGTTTTACTTACTGAGCATTATTTTGTGCTCACCCCGTTATTTTCCTTTGTGGATGCAGGATCTAGGTGATGATGCAGTCAAAGGGATGTCGGCAAGCGAGGAGCAATAGCTACACTGTTTCCCCTGTTTTGTCTTTTAAAATGGCTTTTTGTAAATGATGCTCTTTGTGTATAAAAGACGTATTACTTATAATAAAAAGAAAAGTTTTGGGCCCATTTTCTATTGTTATTATGCATGCATTGTACTAGTTTACAGTAGTTGTTACAATAGCGAAGTAGATTCATAGACATTTGAAGGAGCCTCCAAACGTGCGTAAGATCTCTGATCCTTGTCTGGATTAATGTTATATTTGTTCTTTTCAATTTAAGCATGTAAAATATATACATATCAGACCCGGATCTTGGGTTAATTAGAGTAAATTATAGGAAATATTTTTTGTTTTCTGCTGCGTTTACCCATTGATTTACTTACATAAACTTGCATCAAATTCATGTTTTTGGAAACTCATCTCTTGTGGGTTAACTGTGGGTGCAATGTGTGTGTGTGTGTATTTGGAGTGTTTGAGTGGAAATCCAACCACTTTTTGGAAGGGTTTGTTTGTTGTGAGGGTTGTGGAAGAGTTGAGAGTTGTTGAGAGAGATGGATTTTTGGGTTGAATTGTGGGATAATGGAGATCTCAACTTGGGTGATTTGTGTTCAAGGTATTAGGATGAGTTATTGCATGCATATGGATGTTAATGGAGTGATTTTAGTGTGAGTAGATTGATTGGGAAGTGAGGCAAGGGAGTTGGAATGGAGAGAAACCCAGAAAATGGGTAAAATCAAGTCCACATTGTGACACAAAAAGTTCTATGTCGTGGCATGAAGTTTCTTGAATTTTCAAGAGCTTTCTGGGGAAGCTACGCTGCAACGTGATTTACCGCGCCGACATGGGTTTTCAGGGGGTAAATTGTTGGTGTTCAAACCTGTAACATAGATACGGGATATTTGTAAGATTTTAAAAGCTAAAGGACTAAAGGAATAGTGGAAAATATGGGGAATGGAGGAAGAGTTTTGTAACGCCCTACTTGAGGTATGTAGTTAAATTATTGTTGCATTGCTTGAATGTTTATTGATTTGTTCTCATTTGAGCTTGCATGTTGTTATTTTTGGTTGGTTGGCCCTTGGTTGAATTTTGTTAAAGTTATTTTGAGAAAAATGTTAAGAAAATCCCTTAAACTTTCATTAGGGGTAAAATGGTCTTTTCACTCAATATTAGTTGAAAAATTGGGGAGTGAAAAGAGATAAAATTTCATGGAGAATGTAATAAAATTAAGGGCATTATTGTAATTGACTAAGGGACATAGATGGAATTTTTAAGAAAGAGCAAGGGCAAAATGGGAATGATTGTATGTAAGTTGAGCTAAAAAGGGGTTTAAGTGTTGAAAGCCCTTCATTCTTCACTATCTCCACCGCCATTCTGATTCCCTAATTTCTCTCAATCCTCCACTCACTCTTCCAAGAATTTTTAAGGATTTTTTTGGTAGTTTTTAGTAGAGATTTAATCTAAAGCATCCTAATGTAAGGATTTTTGCTTTAGATGAGAATTTGCTTATGATTTGTTAAAGTCTTATGTTGTTATTGTTTGAAGTTGTAGATAGAAGACAAGATACAAAAGGAAAGGAGAAGTGCTAGAGAAGTCATCTACCCATAAGGTAAGTAAATCCAACCAAGTTAAGATTTAAGAAAATCAAGTGAGTAGAGATTTCTTTTAATTATGTAATAGCTGCTTTATACTACTATACTCATCAAACACATATATATAAAAATACAAGTACATTAATAAAAATAGTTGGGCCCAAATTTTTTTCTTTCATTTAATATACATATTCTTTACAGAAAGTCAATATTATTTACAAAGGTTCTCAAAAGTGTGGTGGACAGTGTAACTACTTCCCCTCGCCCGCTGACGTCCATCCGACCGCGTACTCACCTGGAACCTGCAAAAGCATGGAAAAACAACGGGGTGAGCAAAACTAATGCTCAGTAAGTAAATCCTCTACTCGTCTATCCCCGTAACTCTTTCTATTAATTCTTTCCTTACACTGTTCTTTTCTCATTTCTGTTCTCTTTCTGTTTCTGTTTCTCATACTCTTTTCTATACACCCTCTGGTGCATGTCACGGCCTCATCTTACCGGAGGCACAGCTGGGAACTCGTCCTACTATACATGACTTCTATTCACTTCTCTTTCTATTCTTTCCCTTTCTGTTCTTTCTATTTCTCTGTTTCTCATTCTTACTCATTGGAATGTCACAGCCTCATCTGACCGGAGCCACGGCTGGGCGCTACCACTCTACTTGACTTCTACTCATTTCTCTACAGATCGGATTCGGTTATGCATGGATTCAGAACCCTTGGCCATGTGAGTATACATTTTTTCTCTCTATCTCTTGATCGTCACGACCCTTTCTTACCAGAGGCACGGCTGGAACCTCACGTTCCACTCTTCATGACTTTCACGACCCCATCTTACCCAAGGCACGGCTGGGGATCACAAAGCACCCACTCTCGTGACTTTACTCATTACTCGCGGGTTCCCCATCGCACAACCTATTCTATTCTCTTCTTTAGCTCTTAGAGTAGTTTGTGCACAAGATCTATACTCTTTCTCTAGCTAATAATCATAATGTAGCTCATACTCAACATTCTCTACTCTTTCTCAAGCTACTTCTCAATACACAATTAATGCATATGGATGGTTCATGCTCATTAATGCGCTTAGGAAATGCCAATATGCAATGTTGCAAGAATTAAGGTTCATAACTCATTCTCATGCTTCACTTAGGCATTTCATCGAACAACTCATGTGCATACAAAAACTCTTCTATAACTACAACTCTATTTCTCTTTTTAACCATCCAAAATTGGAGTGAGCTCCCTTCCATGGGCATAACCCCTATCATAGAAGAACACTCCCCAAAATATTTACTCAATCTCATTCAAACTCATCTCAACTCATCACACATCAGCACTTCTTATAAAAGAAATGCATCCAACAAACTCAACATGAATACTCATCTCAATTTAATTCCTCCACAAGTAGGCATATATCTCTACACAATTTCTCAATAACATACATATAACATGCATAAATAATTTCTACTAAATCTCTACTCAAGAGAATTCTCAAATCTCAACTTGGGTTGGGATCTACTTACTTTGTGATGGTGTGATTCCACTAGCACTTCTCTTTTCCTTTGGTTTGCCTTTTCTCTATACTTTTAAACAACAATACAATAAGACTTTAACACCTTTAAAATTCACATCTAGAGTAAGGATTCTTACCTTTAAGTGCTTAGGCTCAACTTGTATCAACTTCTAGTCAAAAGCCCTCCAAAAATCCTTGGAAGATTAAGTGAAAGCTTGAGAGAATGGAAGGATGAAAGAGGTGGTGGAAAAGAAGGAATGAAAGGGTTTCTAAAGTTAAACCCTTAATATCTCATATTTTCTCCACTCCTTCCCATTTTACCCTTACTCTTTCTTGGAAATTCCACATTTTCCCTTTAGTTCTTTGCAAATGCACCCCCCATTTAAACTATTCTCCATGAAATTTCCTTGCATTTCACTCCCCACTTTTCTTGCTATTTCTTCGCCTCGGCGAAACATCACAGAACCTACACCGTGGGTTGCAGCACCTCATCGCCGCGACGAAGATTCTTCTTCGCCCCGGCGAAGTCTGTAACACCAAAATTTCACTAAGTCTCTACAATTTTAGGGCAACCACTCCATATTAACAATATTCCAATTCAAATAAGAGCAAAATAAGAAACATTAGCTACGTACCTTGAGTGGGGCGTTACAAATTATGTATGTGTTATGATTATTGAGAAGTTGAGATGAGATTGATGATGAATTATGCTTGTTGTTGGATATATTTGAATTATAAGAAGTGCTTTTGATTGTATGATGATGGGTTGAAGTTTGATTGAAGTTGAAAGAAGTTTGAGTAAACTTTTGGGAGTGTTTTTCCTTGACAGGTTTTGTGATGATACAAGGGAGCTTTACTCCCATTTTGGATGGTTAAAGAAACAAGAAGAGTTATAGATAAATTAGAATTTATGTTTGCACATTTATTGTTTGATGAAATGCCTAAGTGAAAACTGCCCTATCACAGCCGTGACTTTCTGAGTGAGTTTTGGGAATCTTACAGATTGAATTGGGTTAAGACCAAAACATAAAATTTGTAGCCCTGTCTCTAAGATTTAAAACAAGATCAAAATCGTAGCAATCCAATATGTATAACTCAAGTTATGCCTTCTTGAGTGTGACCTGTGCAGAATGACTATCTTGATGCAACATTGCATTTGTGCATTTCATGAGTGTATTAATGAGCATGAATCATCCATATTCACTAATTATGCATTAGAGAAAAGTAGAAAAAAAAAGTAGAGAACTTTGAGTGTGAACTTTATTAAGAGAAAAGAGAGAAAAAGAGAATAGAGTAGGTTGTGCGATGGGGAACCCCGTGAGTAATGAGTAGAGTATTCCCGCATGTACGCCGCATTGAGAGAGCGGCATGAGTATGAGAGAGAGAAGTAGTGTAGCCCGTGAGAGTGCATGCGGATGAGGGCTATACCCGAGAGTACCCGAGAGAGAGATTATATACTCACATGGCCAAGGGTTCCGAATCCATGCATAACCGAGTCCGATCAGCTAAGAACGAGTAGAAGTCACGGAGAGCGGGAGCGAGTCCCTGCCGTGCCCCCGGTAAGATGGGGTCGTGACTTACTAAAGAGAGTTAGTAGAAAAGAGTTCTAAGAAAGAGAAACTGAGAGAGAGAAATAGAAAGAGAAAACAGAGAGAATTATAAAAGAGAGAGTAAATGAGAATTATAAAAGAGAGAGTAAATGAGAATTATAAGGAAAGACTTAGAGAGAGAGAGAGAGTTACGGGGATAGATGACTAGAGGGTTTACTTACTGAGCATTATTTGTGCTCACCCCGTTGTCTTTCTATGTTTTTGCAAGATTTAGGTGAGGACACAGTCGATGGACTTCGGCACGCAAGGAGGAATGGCTACATTGTCTACATAGTTTTTTATACTAATTTTGTATAAAGAATGTATATGTTTAATAAAAGAAAATTTTGGGCCCAACTACTTATGTTATTATACATGTATTTTATTATGTATATTTTTATGAGTATTTGAGTAGGAAGTAGTTATTACAAGTTTGCTTGTGGAATGTTATGGAATGCCATGAGCACCTTATACTTTTTACATATTGATTCTACATGCACATTATATAATACATATATACAACAACACATCTCTGTAGTGATACTCTATATAGGAATAACTCTATATAGTCATAAAAAATTATAGTTCCAACTTGGGATAGTTAGAAATAAGAATAAACGCCACTTTATAATAAGTTATAATTTTTCTAATTCCCGTCTTAAGAAAGTTGCCTCTATCATAGTAATAATTATCTGTGTATTGCAAAAAAAAAAAAAAAATATATGCTACGTTACATTAAAGGTCTAAGATAAAATAAAATATTTATCTAAAGTTGTTTCCGACAATGATTTATGCTTTAGAGTTGTTACCACATCTTTTAACTTGCAGGTATGTAATAACTTGCTAGCATGGACACCTTCTTGTTGAAGCGAAAATATTTATAGCTTCTTGACATGAAAGTTTTTGTATTTCCGTACTATCATCCTCAGGATTATTTCCTTTCATTTTTTATTTAATTACAGCAATGACTACTAAAACAATAAATGGAAATCTTAATAGTCATACTACTAAAACATGAATTATAAAATAAGAAATCAAAACAATAATTTTGATAACTACACCTCTATTAAGTTATAACCTCCCTATAGTAATAAATTAGTTTGATCCCACCATTATGATTATAGAGAGGTTTTACTCTGTCTCTCTGTCTGTCTGTCTGTCTGTCTATCTCTCTCTCTCTCTCTCTCTCTCTCTCTCTCTCTCTCTCTATATTATATTCTATATATATATATATATATATATATACTCTCTCTCTCTCTCTCTATATATATATATATATATATATATATTGGATACATGCACGATTTTTATGTGGCTACTATGGATGAGACCACCTTTCGATAGTACCCATCCCTTCTAGACTTTGACTAGCATTTATGTTTTATCTCATGCGCGCATTGAGAAAGCCTGGACTACTGAATGATGATGACCCAATACCATCCTACCAGGATAGGATGGGTGCTTAGCGAGCTCTAGACAAGATTACACCTAATGGTTATTAGCTGGGTGGGATGATATTTTACTAGACGGGTATTGGCCAAGGATGGCTCCTAAGTGGGTATTGGCCTAGTTGAGTAGCTAGTTGGTTTGTCTGTATATAAGGACCTATTTGTGAGAGGCGTGGTTTAGGTCTCTTGGGTACTAGGATGGTGGTAATGGATTTGGATGTTTGCATGGATGGTCATTGCTTGGCATTCATAAGCTTTTTACATGAACAGTTTTTAATAAGTATTTTCTATATAATGTATTATCCACTCACTGGGGTTCCTAATTCACTATTTTATGTCCCCTTCTTGGGGCTTGTAGGTTATTAAAGGTAGTTTGTGGTAGGATTTGCTCAGTTGGCTAAGCTGCTTACAGCTCTTACCAAATAGAGAACTCATTTCATATGGTCAGATGCGTGTGAAGAGAGTTTCCAAGAGTTAAAAGAAAGACTCACCACAGCTCCTATTCTGGTGTTACCATATGAGGATGTAGACTATGATATTTATACAGATGCCTCACTTCAAGGACTTGGTGTTGTGTTGATGTAGTTGGATAGGGTAATAGCTTATGCTTCTCGACAGTTGAAAGAGTATGAGACAAGATACCCTACGCATGATTTAGAGTTAGCAGCTGTAGTTTTTGCATTAAAGATATAGAGGCATTACTTGTATGGGGCAAAGAGTAATATTTATGCTGATCATAAAAGTTTGAAATATTTCTTCACCCTTAGGGAGCTGAATATGAGACAAAAGAGCTGGTTGGAGCTAGTAAAAGATTATGATTGTGAAATCAAGTATCAACCTGGAAAAGCCAATGTGATAGTTGATGCCTTGAGTAGAAATACCTTTTTATCTCAGCTCACAGTACAGAAAGAACTATTGGAAGAATTTCTCAAGGCACAGATAGAGATGATCCTTGGAAGAATTGTTAGGCTAGAAATTCAATCTACTTTACTAGAAGAGATTAAAGAAAAGCCAGCTGTCGACAAGTGGTGTCAGAAAATGAGTCGACGATTATTGGAAGGCAAGATATCAGAGTATCAGATTTCAACTGATGTTCTCAGTTTTAGGAGCCGTATATGCATTCCCCAAGATGCTGAACTAAGAAAGAAGATTCTTGCGGAGGCTCATGACACTCCATATACTACACATCCTGGAGGAACCAAAATGTATCAAGATTTAAAGAAGAGTTATTGGTGGCCAGGTATGAAGAAAGATATCGGAGAGTGTGTAGCAAATTGTCTGGTTTGCCAACAGGTTAAAGCAGAGCACCAGAGACCATCAGGACTGCTTCAGCCACTCAACATCCCTGAATGGAAATGGGAAAATATATCAATTGATTTCATTACAAGCCTTCCAAGAGTTCAAAAGGGTTATAATGCACTATAGGTGATAGTAGACAAATTAACCAAATCAGCGCATTTTCTTCCAGTAAAAGACAGTATCTCAGATCAGTTGACCCATATCTACATCAAAGAGATAGTTAGATTGCATGGGGTGCCCAAGACAATAGTATCAGATAGAGATTCCAACTTTGTTTCAGCTTTCTGGACGAGTCTACAGAGAAACTTAGGTACCAGGTTAGCACTTAGTACAGCTTACCACCCACAGACAAATGGCCAAACTAAGAGAACCAATCAGGTGCTTGAGGACATGCTGAGAGCATGTTTTATGGATTATAAAATAACCTAACATGAGATGCTAGCATTGATAAAGTTTGCTCTACAATTAAGATGGCTCTTTATGAAGCTTTATATGGTAAACGATGTAGATCCCCACTGCACTAGGATGAAGTAGGAGATAAAGATGCTTTGAATACAGCTCTTGGACAAGAGATAACTCAGAAAATGATGGAAGACATTAAGTTGATCAGGAACAGAATGAAGCAAGCTCAAGACAGACAAAAGAGTTATGCAGATTTAAAGAGAAATGATGTAGAATTTGAAGTGGGTGATAAAGTGTTTATTAAGATTTCCCCCTACAAGCGGGTAATGCGGTTTGGTGGTAAAGGAAAACTTGCCCCTAAATACATTGGTCCCTTTGAAGTATTGCAACGAGTAGGAAAAGTAGCGTACCAGTTAGCGCTACCACCAAATATGGATAGAGTGCACAATGTTTTCCATGTATCAATGCTTCGAAGGTATGTCAGCGATCCCTCCCATATATTGAAAGCAGAAGAAGTGGAATTAGAGGAGAATCTTGTTTATGAGGAGCACCCAGTTCAAATATCGGACAGAAAAGTTAAGGAGCTCCGAAATAAGAGTATTCCATTGGTAAAAGTTCTATGGAGGAATCATACAGTAGAAGAAGCTACATGGGAAGTAGAGCAAGATGTACGTAACTGCTATCCTGACTTGTTCATTTGAATTTCACCGACGAAATTCTTTTAAGGGGAGAGAATTGTAACACCCACATCAAGGTACGTAATTTTATTTATGCCTTAATACCCTTAGTTGGATTTCTTTGAAGTTACCTTAGACAAATGTGAAGAAAATTCCTTAAAACTTCATTAGGGGTAAAAATGGTCTTTTCACTCATAATTAGTTGAAAAAGTGGGAAGTGAAAGGAAGCAAAATAATGTAAAGAAGATAATAAAAATGAGGGTATTTTGGTAATTGACTAAAGGATATAGATGGAATTTCATAGAAAGTGCAAGGGCAAAATGGGAATACATGCATATAATATTAGATATAAGGTTTCATTGAAGAAACCCTAGCCATATATGCAGCCCTTGTTCACGCCACCTTCACCCCATTTCCTCTCAATTTTCTTCACTAAATTTCAAAGGGAAATTATAGGATTTGGCTTGGATTTTTGTAGATTTTCAATCCTAAAGCATCCAAAGGTAAGATTCTAGCACAAGGAGTGTGATTAAACTTTAAAGTTTTAAATTCTTATGGTTTTTATATGATCTAGGTCCAAGAGGAAGAGACTTTTAGCAAAAGAAAGTTATATCACACATTCAAGGTAAGTAAACCCCAATTTTAGCCTTGATTTGAGCAAGACTTGTGTTGAATGAATTTTTGCATGTTTGTATATGATGGTATGAGAGAATTATTGGCTGTTTTTTATGTTTAATGATGCATAATTTCCAGGCATGAGAAGTAGTGTATGAGTATGTGATGAATTGGTGGAATTATGGAAGAATTAGTGATGAAATTTTGAAGTGTAGAAAATTGCTGAAAATGGCCAAGTTTGATGCTATAATTAGTGAGTTTTTGCTCAAATTTTGGTGGATTTAGAGAGATGTGGAAGTGTTAGCAAAGAATGAGAAAAAGAAAGAAAAGAAAATGGCTTGTAGTTTTCTTTTAAGCTAACATGCAAGTATATATATTTTCTCATTTACTAAAGAATGCAAGTGTAGAATTTCCATAGCTTGGAAATTCATGTTGAAATGTGTATAGTATCTCTTTCTATTCTCTTTCTACAACATGTTATATTATAAGGTTGTTGCGATGGGGAACCCTTGAGTGACAGAGATGCCCACATGCAAGCCGCCATCAGTGAATGGCCTCAGCAGAGAGATACAGTATTTGTATAGTCCGTCAACAGTGCATGTGGATGAGGACCATACCTAGCAGAGCATACCTACATGCATGCCACCATCAGTGAGCGGCCTCAGCAGAGAGATACAACGTTGGTATGGTCCATCAACAGTGCATGTAGATGAGGATTATACCCAGTATACACTCACACGGCCAGGGTTCCAAATCCATGCATCAACCTAGTCTGATCGGCAAACTAGAAGAGAAGCAGAATAAGAAAGAGAAAACAGAAAAGAAAAGAAAGAGATACAACATAAGAGACAGAAAACAGAAAAGAAAAGAAAGTTCTTTTCTCAGGAAAGTTTAATATTCTGCATATGTGTTATGCTACTTGCATAATTCAGTATTTCTTATGTGCTTGATGATGTATAGTTTTATTCATTATCTTTGCACATTGGTAAGTAGCAAAACAGAATATCAGAAAAGAATGAAGAATATTAGCAAAGATTAAAGTGAGAAAGGAAAATCAAAACATGAGTAACAGAGGAAAAACAGTAGTGCAGTTTGGTTTACTTACTGAGCAATTAGTGTTCACTCCGTTATTTTACTGTTTTGTAGGTACTAGATGATTTACGATCTGGTGGGACATCAAGAAGTGGAGGAGTTTGGCGGCACTGTCCAAGTCTACCATGTACTTATTAAAGCATATCAGTTATTTTGTATATATATTTATATGAATTAAAATTAGAATTTTTGGATTTTACTTTATATACCTCTATGTATATATGTTTGCAAAAGTTATTTAGTGGATTTTATCATATATTTCTTAAAGAATTACTAGCTAGATAGTATATTACAATGACAGAGCATATGAATGATTTTAATACAATTATTAATCAACTATCATCTATAAAAATTGATTTTGATGAAGAAGTTCATGCTCTAATTTTTATGGCCTCCCAATCAAATAGTTGGGAGCCTATGAGAGCAGCAATTAGTAATTCAATAGGTAATGCAAAATTAAAGCTCACAGATGTTAGAGACAAAATTCTCACTAAGGAGGTTTGCAGGAAAGATTCGGGTGAGATAACATTGAATGCTTTGAATGTTGAAACAAGAGGCAAGGGCTACGATAGAAATTCAAACCGAGGCAAAGGAAGATCAAAATCAAGGGACAAAAGAAGCAAGTCCAGTTTGGAAAAAAAGTTGAGTGCTAGAATTGTGGCAACAAAGGCCATATACATAGGAATTGCAAAGCACCAAAGAAAGAGGAGAACAACGATAATGACATTGCCAATGTCGTAATTGAGGAGGTACAAGATGCTTTACTTTTATCTATTGATAATTCTATTGACTCTTGGGTTTTAGATTCAGGAGCTTCATTTCATACCACTGCACACCATGAAATTCTAGAAAATTATGTGGTTGGAAATCATGGAAAGGTATATAGAGAGTCTTTGGATATTGTAGGTATAGGTGATGTTAGATTGAAGATGACAAACGGGTCTGTGTGGAAAATCCAGAAAGTAAGGCATGTACCAAAATTGATGTGCAATCTAATATCAGTTAGGAAACTTGATGACAAAGGGCATAGTGTGTCCTTTCTAGGTGGTGTATGGAAAGTTACTAAAGGAGCCATGGTGGTTGCTCGTGGAAATAAAATTGGAACTCTTTACATGACTTTTAGTTGCAGAGATTCAGTTGCAGTCATAGCTGCTAGTGTTACCTCGAGTTTGTGGCATTGTAGACTTAGGCATATGAGCGTGAAAGGAATGAAGGAGCTTCAATCAAAGGGAAAACTACCAAAGTTGAAGTCGATTGATCACAGTTTGTGTGAAGGTTACATCTTTGGCAAACAGAGAAAAGTAAGTTTTTCCAAAGTAGCAAGGGAACCAAAGGCAAAGAAGTTGGATTTGGTTCATACAAACATGTGGGGACCTGCCCCTCTATCATCCCTTGGAGGCTCAAAGTACTATGGACGTTCATTAATGATGCGACTAGAAAGGTATGGGTTTATTTTTTGAAAAATAAATCTGATGTTTTTGATAGTTTTAAAAAGTGGAGAGCCATGGTTGAAAATGAGACAAACCTAAGGGTGAAGTCCTTGCAATTTGAAAATACGGGAGGGTACATTGATCAAGGGTTCAAAGAATATTGTGCCAATAATGGGATCAAGATAGAGAAGATCATTCCTACAACTCCCCAATAGAATGGTGTCTCTAAAAAGGGAACAAAACCCTAAATGAGCGTGCAAGAAGCATGAGATTGCATGCTAGACTACCACAGACATTTTGGGCCGAGGCAATTACTACTGTAGCCTACTTGCTTAATAGAGGATCCTCTATATCGCTAAATTGCAAGATCCCAAAAGAAGTTTGAAGCGGCAAAAGAGGTAAATTATTCTTTCTTAAGAGTGTTTGGTTATTTAACATATGTTCACATTGACTCTACTCTTAAAGGTAAGCTTGATGCTAAATCTAACAAATGTTTTTTCATTGGTTATGGTGACGCCGAGTTTGGTTATCGTTTTTGCGATGACCAAAACCACAAGATTATAAGGAGCAAAGACATCATATTCAATGAAGAAGTGATGTATAAGGATAGGCTCAACTTGAAGTTAGAAAATCCAAGCACTGAAGTGAAGAAGCAAGAGGTAGTTCCTTTGAAAGACTTCCCAATGAATGGCATGCAAGACAATGACCATGAAGATTAAGATAATATAGCTTAAGAAGTTGAACAAAAAACGCCCGTGTTTGAACCTAGAAGATCTTCCAAGACTATAAGACCACCACAGAGGTACTCCCCTTCTTTGCACTATATTTTACTAACTAATGGTAGTGAACCAGAGTGTTACAAGGATGCAATGCAAGTTGATGACTCAATCAAGTGGGAGCTAGCTATGAAGGATGAGATGGACTCATTATTAACAAATCAAACCTAACAGTTGACAGAGCTACCATAAGGGAAGAAGGCATTGCAAAACAAGTGGGTTTATCAGGTGAAAGATGAACATGATGGTAGCAAACGATATAAAGCAAGACTAGTCGTGAAAGGATTTCAGCAGAAAAAAGGCATTGACTACACTGAAATTTTCTCTCCAGTTGTCAAGTTGACTACAATAAGAACAGTACTTGGGTTAGTGGCAGAAGAATACCTTCATCTTGAGCAGTTAGATGTAAAGACAGTGTTTCTTCATGGAAAACTAGATGAAGAAATTTATATGCAGTAGCCACAAGGTTTTAAAGTACAAGGAAATGAGAGATTGGTGTGCAAACTTCAAAAGAGCCTATATGGGCTAAAATAGGCACCTAGACAGCGGTACAAGAAGTTTGATGGGTTTATGTGTAGTAACGATTTCCTCAGATGCCAAGCAGACCATTGTTGTTATTTCAAGAAACTTGGTAATTCCTATATCATCCTATTACTATATGTAGATGACATATTGATTGTAAGGGCTTGTAAATAGGAAATAGACAAACTAAAAAGGCAATTGTCAAAGGAGTTTGCTATGAAGGATTTGGGAGCTACAAAACAAATCCTTGGTATGAGGATTTACCAAAGACAAAACCAAAGGTTTCTTGAAGCTGTCACAAGAAGAGTGTGTGAAGAAAGTACTCAATAGGTTCAACATGGATGGAGCAAAGCTAGTAATTACTCCTTTGGCTAGTCATTTTAAACTATCCAAAGGTCAATCACCTACAACAAAGCATGAGTGAGACTACATGGCCAAGGTACCCTATGCATCAGCGTTTGGTAGTTTATGTATGTCATGGTGTGTACAAGGCCGACATAGCACATGCATTGGGAGTTATGAGTAGGTACATGAGCAATCCAGAGGAGCAACATTGAGAAGTAGTGAAGTGGATTCTTAGATATTTGAAAGGTACTACAGATTCAGCATTATGCTTTAGGGAGTTAGACTTAGAGCTACAAGGTTATGTGGATGCTGATATGGCTGGTGACATTGATAACTGCAAGAGTACCACAGCTTATGTCTTTACATTAGATGGTACAATGGTCAATTGGGTTTCAAAGTTATAGAAGATTGTTACTCTTTGTACTACAGAGGCACAGTATGTTGCTATGATAGAAGCTAGTAAGGAGCTAATATGGTTACAATGGTTCCTAGAAGAATTGGGTCAGAATTATGAGAAAATCACTTTGTATTATGATAGTCAAAGTGCAATTCACCTGGTAAAGAACCCAGTCTACCATGCTAAGACAAAACATATAGAAGTTCGTTACCATTTCATACGCTTAGTTTTGAAAGAAGAAGTTATAGCTCTCGAGAAGATTCAATGGAGTAAAAATCCAGCTGATATATTTACGAAGGTGGTTACCATTGAGAAACTAAAGTTGTGTACAACTTCAATTGGACTTCTCGCTTGAAGAAAGAGAAGTTGATGTCACTGCTGATGGAAGTGAAGAATTGAAGACATGTTGAATTAGTCTCTAAGTGGGAGATTGTTAAGATTGTTGAGCCAAATTCAATCCAAATTAGAGTTGGATTAGGACATGGGTTTTCCTAATTTGTGTTTAAGTAAAATTATTTTCTTTTAGGAATACAATCGGAAATAGGATTATAATTGTATTAGAAATTAAAATATAATTCATATTAGGATATGGGATTTAAGTCCTATTAGGAATAGTGTCCCATGTATTACCTATAAGTCCTAAAGTTAGATATCACAAATTGAATAGAAGGCAAAGCCACAATAAGAGAGTGAGAGCCACGAAATAGGGTTTGGTGAGTGAGCCAATTTTTGAGGCATGAGAGATTCTTGTAATATTTCTTCTTCTTTATAGTGAAATTCATCAACGGCAAAGTGGACGTAGCTCTCATACGAAGAGTGAACCACTATAAATCTTGTGTTTGTGTGTGTGATTATTTTGTGTCATTCGCATTATTTTCACTTTTTAGGGATTTAGGATTTACTAGTATTCAATTAAATCCCCCCAACACATTTTGTTCTTAAGAGTTCTTTTGGATTTAATTGTTTTTCTGACATTATTGAGTTTCAAGGGAAAAAAGGTTGAGTAGCTAGTCCTAGGGTATTTGTGGAACATTTACTAACCTTTGAGCCATTGGTTTTTCATATTCACTTGCAGTGGCCGCTGATAGAAATGAACCAGCTCAGATGAAGTTGTATAAATCTATGAGACTTTGGACCTTTTATGTGGATTTGGAAGAGAGCTTGGGTACCTTGCAATCCACTCGGGCTATTTATGAGCGCATACTGGATTTGAAAATTGCCACACCTCAGATTTTCATAAATTATGCACTGCTTCTGGAAGTATGCACCTTTTTGGTATGGTTTTTCTATTACACTCCTTTTGCCTTTATTGGGTTTTCTAGATATATTTTTTTCTTTTTCAACTTGTGCAGGAGCATATATACTTTGAAGACGCATTTAAAGGATATGAAAGAGGAGTCAAGATTTTTAAGTATCCTCATGTAAAAGATATCTGGGTCACATACCTCTCAAAGTTTGTAAAGAGATATGGGAAGACTAAAGTTGAAAGAGCAAGAGAATTATTTGACAATGCTGTTGAAACTGTAAGCTCTTTGTTACTGTTGTGATCATTGCTGCTTTTTGTAGTTACTCCAGTTTTCTAGTATGATTTATCGTTCGAGAGTTTCCTGCATACGAGTTTCCACTGTTACATTGGGTTTGTGATTTTTCTTGAGGCTTAATGTGTTCTGATGTGATTCATTTAGATTGCTTCTTGACTGTGGATATTTGGACTGATCAATTCTTTGACATATTCTCCATATGTTTTAATTAACCTTGAATTAGTCTACGGGATTAAATGATAAAATGCATTTAGCCAATGCGGCATAACCTTTGCTAGCTAAGCTTTGGAATTTGAAGTCTTGCACCAGGGGTTTATGTGTTCGAGCATTTTCACTTTGTCTGTTTGCTCCAGCTTCGTTCATCTCTTCTTGGTTATATACAAATGTATTCGATCTTATGGCCTCTGCGATTTTCAGAAATATGTCTTTTGTATCTCTCAAATTCAAGCATGTGAAAGCTGTTTTCTATTATTATTTTTAAATTTTAATTTACCTTGAAATTTAGTCAACGGGATTAACATGAAAAATGTGTTAGTCAGTTTGGCATAACCTTGCTAATTAAGGCTTTGGACATTTGAAGTCTTGCACCAGGGGTTTGTATTTTTGCATTTGCATTGTCTGTTTGCCCGAGTTTCTTTCTTTTCTTGTTTTGATTATATCTAAATGTTATCTATTGCCTCTGCATTTTTTCAGAAATATGTCCTTTATATATCTCAAATTCGTATTGAATTAAAGCATGTGAGGGCTATTTTCTATTATTCTTTTCAGCCAGCTATTTTTCAGAAATAACCTTGTATAATTGATGTGTTGTTTAGCTGTCACTTTTTGGGTTTGTGGGTCATTGATTCTTAAGAGTAATCTACTTGCAATGTTGTGAATCTGGTGGCAGTGAGGAGATGTGCAACATGCAGTTGCTATGGACATTGTTTGTTATAATTATAATTATTCGAGATAATTCTATTTTAATAGTTTTGCTTCCCTTCGCAGAATGGAAAGACCTCTGCTTCTACTAGTACAGGATCAAAGAATGGAGTGCATTGTCGGACACCTAAAGTCGATGAGGTACTGGAAGCAGTTTGTTTTAAATAGCTATTACTTTGAAATGGACCTCTGTTCTCAATTAATTACAGTAATTAATTTATCTTTGTTAAGAACCTTTGTTGTCATGTAATGAATGTTATGTATTTATGAAATACAGATACAAAGGAAAGTTGAAAGGATTAAGGTCTCAAGAGATTACTCCTTTCTATCTAATGATGAAGTGCTTCCAGCACCTAAAAAGGAGCCGTCAACACGAAATTTCTCTGTATATATACCGAATTTATCTACTTTTCATCTTTTATAGTTGTTTTTGTAATATTTTAAAATTTATACTATTGTTCAATTTTGTTTAATAAGAGTAACAGTAATATATATATATCATTCAATAAATTAACTGAGAGATTGCTAAATGTTTAAATCTATTGTTGAATTGTGATAATTGTTGTTGGTTGAGGAATATTATGAATAATTTCGTTGCAATATTTCATAATTTAATTGGTAATAACCAAGAAAATAAACTAATTATAGAAAAAAATCCTTGGACAGTTTGAAAACTGTTAAGAGATTCTCTTTCTTGACAGGGGCTTCCTTGACAGTTCAAAAATTGTCAAGGAACCCCTTCTTTATAGTTAATAACTTTCAAAAATCAGGGTTTTTCTTGTAGTGTTATCGGTTGTGGAAGTGAAAATTTTCATATCTTTCACTTTGATTTATGTATTTTCAGACAAATATATCAAACGTATTTTCATTTTTTGCTTTTTCAAATATTATTTTTAGACAAATATGTCAAACACGTATTCATTTTCCACCTTTTACAATCATTTTCAATATTTTTAAAAATAAAAACAAATACACAAAATTTATAAAAGATCACGCCCTAAAGAACTTAAAAGTTTTCTTCTTTAACGTTTTGTAACAAATCAGGGAATAGTCTTTTCCTTGATGTCATCACATATCCTCTATGGTTAAAGCTCCTCCATAGTTAAAGCTATCTCCCTCTTAATATTAGATTCCCATGCCATAAGGAAACAAAATACTTTTATGGATTTACCCCTAATATATTGTAAGAGTCTTCACATAGTAAAAGTTATAGTGGGGAATTGAATCATAATGTATTAAGGGTGTGTTTGGGTAGCAATTATGGTATGCACTAAATGACTAGACTGAATTATTTTGAAATAATACTCTGTTATGTTTGATTTGGGGAACGTTGCACTTTTTTTAAATTTTGAGAAGCACAACACTATTTCTTACAATTTAATTCTTCCCCCACCACTCCGGTTTTGATTTGTGCTAAGACACGAAAATCAAAAATATGTTAAAAAAAATTTATTATTATAAAATAATTTTAAAAGTATGAAAAGTGGCTGACGGAGTTCGTCAGACATCTAACAACAGTTGTCGTGGCCAGTGCCAAGTTTGGCAGCGACGACACTGTCAGTACTAATTAATTGCTGTGATTAATAGTATGTTATTTGATCACATGATTACCGGTGTGATCTATATTATAACCATGTGTTGGTCTCATATCATAGGAAATTGAGTTAACATTAATTAATTGCTGTGATTAATAGTATGTTATGAGGCTACTTTCACATCTTCGAATATCTTTCTAATTATTTAAGAGGTTATCAAATTTAAGCCATGACCTTTACATTAATTTGTGCGAAGACCACTTCTAAATCAGAGGCTTAAGAAATTATAAGATTTGCAAATAAAAGATATGTGTGGTAAAAACAATATATATAATAAAATAATAGAAATGATAGGAATGACAAGAAAGCTTCAAGACATCATTTATTCTCTAGTCTTAAAAAATTAATAATACAGTAAAACCTCTCTATAATGTGCTACATAAGAATAACTTTGTTGTAGTCATAAAAAATTATAATCTCAACTTAGGATAGTTATGTTACATTAAATGTGTAAGATGAAATAAAATATTTGTTTACAATTGTTTAGAACAATGATTTATGTTTTAAAGTGATTACCATATCTTTTAGCTTGCAAGTACGTAATAACTCACTAACATGAATACCTTCTTATTAAAAGCAAAATATTTATAGCTTCTCAATAATTTTTAGAGCTTCTTGACGTGAAACTTTTTGTACTTTCGTTCTATCATCCTTAGGATTATTTCCTTTTCCTACTTGTCTAATTGTGGCAATAATTTTTTCTTCAGTTAAAGCATGCATGACTTGCTACTCATTTGAATGATTGAGGAAGATATTAATATCCATTCGATTAGTGTAGTGAAGTTGTCGAATTGGATTACTTAATTTTGCAGTGACTCTTTAATTCTCTTCATCCACTTCATTTATAACTTGCAATTCATCAATGATAAGAGCCTGAAAATACACAATTACTTGGTGGTTTATGGGGACTATTTGGGAGAAATTAGGTTTAAATTAGTAAATTTGCTTAATATTTTCATAAATGTCTTTCACGGGATCACAGGTATGTTTGAGTATTTTCTAGGTATCTATTTTAAATATTATGCTCGGATGAAGAATCATATTAGCAATGGAATGAGTGACAAGTAAAAACAAACGGATCAAGAATCGGAGTTGAATTGAAGAAGTTATAGAGTTTCGAAGTTAAAGAGGAGATTCTAAATTACGCTCTAGTTTGAGTATGCTCTGGTGTTTCAACAATCACTCAAGCTATAGACCTTGAATTAAGATGATTCTTGGACTATTGGAAAGTTGATTCAAAGGCCTACATTTCATGTGTGTACCATTTTTCCAAATTTCATCGTTATTGTGCTAAAAAATCACTATCTCTGAAATGCTGAAGAATGATGCGAGGTTTGAAGTGAAGAAGAGGAATTTATCACCATGCCTGACACTTTGCTGCGGCATGGTTAATTCTAGACTAATCAACACGAGGATCCTAATTTTGCAATGCTTGAAACAATTAGCAATTGTCTGTGACTTCACATCAATTGATCATGAAACAACTACATTTACAATTCCATTAAGGACACTTATCTTTATTGGTTCTAAGATATGATCTTTTATTCGTTTCAAAAATAGGCAATTAAAACGTTGAATTGAAATCTTAATACTATTAAAACATGAATTGAAATCCAAATCATGTTCTACTAAAACATGAATTATAAAATAAGAAATCAAAACAATAATTTTTGTAATTATATCTATAGTAAGTTATAACGTCCTTATAATAGTAAAATTAGTTGATCTAACCATTATGATTATAGAAAGGTTTTACTGTACTAAGCATTCACATTTTAATTTGTGCATACTATTCCGAAAATAAGAATGGATTATTGTCCCCTAAATATCAGTTGATAAGTACACCAATATTCACCTAAGAGAAAAATTATATATCGAATTCATGATTATATGTATAACTTAAAATGGAATGAAGAAATATTGATCTATTTTTAGAAGATGCACGTCTTTGAAAAGTAAGGATTATAAGAAAAGATCCTTTGGTTCATATATTTAATAATTATACAACTTTCTAGAGTAACTGATATATTCTGGAAATTAATTTTTACCATTTCGTTATATATCATTAGCTAAATTTAATCATTATTCTTAATTGTACAATTACTCGATGTATTGTAATCTAAGATTTCTTGCTACTCATACTTTTTGAGAAGGAAATTGTGTTGTGATACGGAGACTTGAATTGGTGAAACTCTCCACTTCGTAGATTGGCCAAATGCTTCTGCTTGATGTGTAGAGGCTTATCGATCGATTTAATTAATTTTGAGTAATATTACATTTATACCACTTTTTTACACTATTTTTATTACATTATGATGTGGCATATGCCATAACCACATAAATTATATTATAATATTAAAAATTTAAAATAATTAAAAATTTGTGTAATTGTGACATATATCACATCATGATATAATGAAAATTGTGTAAAAGAATGATGTAAGTGTAATATTATTCATTAATTTTTGCTCCGCTCAGTTTTGTGGGTGATTTGACTTTTTTGTATTTATCTAACGCTTTTATAGTACTTTTTACCTCTAGATAAGTTAGAGCTTCGGCATGAAAAAATAGAAAATGAATTCAAGTAATATAACTAATGGTTTGTCCCTTATATTTATGGAGCAAATATCACGTGCAACCTCACTCATTTTTTAATTGATCAAGACAACATCGCAGAAAATGAGGTCGCTAGCTAGTTGGGTTGAGAGTTTCAGAAGCTTTATCACATTAACATAGTAATTAAGTGATTGAACTTGACGGAACTACCAATAAATTAAATAACAAATATCATTATAATGTCAGAGCAATTGCACGTAACATTCCCAAGTGACCCAAGCTTCAGGCATCTAGTAACATATATCAACAACATAAAATACATAAATATGCCATGCACTCAAATAGAAAGACTAGAAACGAGAAAAAAAAAAAAACCGCCCAGCTGGTTTAGTATACTTCGTAATGACTAGCATAATATCAAGAAAGCCCGCATGGCTGCATGCAAAATCCAGTTGGCATAACAAGAGGCAGTATATATAGCAATTTAAGGATTAGTGACTGAGTGAGTTGATATAACCGGAAAGTCTTTGGGAAGATTCGGAATGGTGGGCAAAGTGGGCTTAGGAAGATCAGGCAAATGAGGAAATGCTGGCAACTCAGGCTTTGGGAGCTCCGGAATTTTGGGGAGGTCAAGCTTTGAAAGCTCAGGCAACCCAGGTTTATTACTGAACGATGTAGTTACGCAGCAGAAAATAAAAACATAAACTACATGAATCTTTCCTTAGAACCAAGATCCGGGTACAAAAATCACAGCTTATACAAAACTAATCAAATCTGCAGAAAAATCAGTTCAAGATTTAAAAAACATACGAACGTTTGAAGGCTCCTCCGAGTTGTCTCTGAACGTATTTTGCTACCGACGCAAGTGTAGGATCGAACCAACGAAGTCCACACGAAGACAATCGCAAGGAACTACGGAGGGATTTGCTAGATCCTCCTTAGCCTTAAGAAACAAGAAGAAAAATCAAAGAAGAACTTTGATTCTTTGCAAAAGCAAAACTGGCGTGAGAGTGAGAGTGTTTTGGGGCTGTGTATTCTCCTTTTCAATGAAAGAATGAATGAATGAAAAGTCTCTCTAATTTTCCAACTAAAACCTTTTCTTTTATAGTGTTATTTTAATGCCCTATTCCCATATGGAATAGGTTTGGGCTCCAACCCAAACACCCCATGTTACCAAACACTCCCAATTAGATATTTATTTTATTTCATCATTATCTTCAATTAAAATCAATTAATATATATTTAATCTATATATATTAACATTTAACAATAATGATGATTTAATTAAATATATGCGAACACATATTTAAACGTAATTTCACTTATTTAATTTTTCTAATAAATTAAATAAAGGCTACGACCTCAGCAAATTTAATTGCACTGTGAAATTACCAAAATACCCTTTCGCCTAAAAAGATGAAAACGCACTTCTTTCTTCCTGAGTCTTAAATTATCTTCTATGTGTGTGACCCATAGGCTCCTCATCATACCGACAGTGTATAGTATCGCGATTAACACCAATTAATCGTCTCCTAATACACAGACCAAGATTGGCCCCTAGCAAGGCATCATGGCCACCCGATAGGTTCGGATTCAGCAAAGTAGCTACCTGTCAACGATATGGTTACCGTATAATTCAATCCTTTCATCATACGTTATCTCGACAAGACGAAGGCATATAAATAGTGTCAACCTTCGGTTACTCTCGATATTATGTATTCAGTTTCTGGACCAATGACCTATATTATAATCTGGATAGAGCAACAACTCAATCCCACTGTGGCCACAGTTTTAGTGTCATTGACATATACTGAATTGCGCCGTGAGATAACTTCTCTCGTACCCGGGAGTGGTGAATCCTCTGTCAATCCACCATAGCCTTGATACACTCCTTGATGCAGCCAATCACCACCGTATTGACAGCTCTGAATAGAATTGCGTTAGGCTAGTGTCAAACTGCACCAATCAGTGCACAAGACGCTCCAGTGATCTCAAGTCTAAGGATCACATGTACCACCATTCGTTAGAGGATTTGTTCCATAGACACTAGAGTTGTCATCCATATGGAATCCTCTAGTGGGTCTGTCTAGTGAACTTGCTGCAGTGTATTCGGCTACAGCAAGCACTCATGTGTTGCACCAGGTTGTCACCAAACAACCTCGACAAGTGAGATTAGTCACTGCCTTTCGACAGTGTCGTTCAACACTACGATAGCCTTATCGTATTATATGTGTCCTTACTTTAGAATAATACTAGGGCTACGGACGTTTCTAGAATGGCCACCATATGTGCTCATAGGGTTCTCACTATCAAGATTTGAAACACTTGACACCCTCGTCACGGTTCTACCATTCTAAGGACATATATCAATACATATTGCAATAATAATGATTTACGCGATATAGAATAAAATGCCTTTTTATTGATTAATGAACATTATTACAAAGAGTCAATTCTACAATAATTGATTGGCTCTAGAGCATCTACTCTAACAATCTCCCACTTGCACCATAGCCAATCATTCATGTATTTAATACCAAATGATCTCAAGTGTCTTTCATGCTTCTACTGCGATAGAGGCTTTGTCAGTGGATCTGCAAGATTGTCGTCAGTATGCACTTTACTAATCTGCACTTCTTTCCTCTCAACTATCTCTCTGATGAGATGGAATAGTCTGAGTATGTGTTTGGACTTCTAATTAGACCGTGGTTCCCTGGCTTGAACAATTGCTCCATTGTTGTCACAATAGATGTCTATAAGATCAACAATCATGGGAACCACACAAAGTTCAGTAATGAACTTCTTAATCCAGACTGCCTCCTTGACCACATCTGACAATGCAAGATACTTAGCCTCCATTGTAGAGTCCGCTACAGTGCTTTTCTTGGAGCTCTTCCAGCTCACTACACCGCCATTGAGACAAAATACAAATCCTGATTGCGATCGATAATCATCTTTATTCGTTTGGAAACTAGCATCACTGTATCCTCTTACAGTGAGCTCATCTTCCCCTCCATAAACCAAGAACATTACTTAGTCCTCTTCAGGTACTTAAGAATATTCTTGATAGCCATCCAATGATGCTCACTTGGATCCGATTGATATCTACTACAAGTGCTCAAAGCACATGAGACATCAATCTGAGTCCATAGCATGGCATACATGATGGATCCAATTGCTGATGCATATGGGATCCTCTTCATCTTATCTCTCTCATCTTGTGTTTTAGGACACAATTCCTTAGAGAGATAAACACCATGTGACATCGGAAGAAATCCCTTCTTGGATTCTTCCATACTGAATCTTTTCACACTAGGAATACTACTGCGCTCCCACTCACTTTCTTGTAAACACAAGGCTCATCTTTGTTCTTGATAAAACCGAATTCTTTTACGGCTTCATCAAAACGAATGTTCTAGCTCCTTGAAGCTTGCTTGAGTCCATAAATGGATCTCTGCAACTTGCATACCTTATTAGCTTGACTATCAATAATGAAACCATTAGGTTGTGTCATATACACATCCTCCTCAAGGTTTCCATTCAAGAAAGCAGTTTTGGTCATGATATGCAGCAATCGTAAGCATAATCCGGATGGATTTAATCATGGCAACCGGTGAAAAGGTTCCTTCATAGTCAATGCAATGAATTTGTTCGAAACCTTTGGAAACCAGTCGTGCTTTATAAGTATGCACTTTGCCATCCATGTCACTCTTCTTCCTGAACACCCTATGGGTTTTACCCCTTCAGGTGGTTCCACCAGAGACCACACTTGGTTCTGGTACATGGAATCCATCTCAGATTTCATGGCTTCAAGCCATTTAACGGAATCTGGATCCGATATAGCGTCTTCGTAGGTTCTGGGTTCATCGTCTTGGTAGACCAGTACGTCACCATGTTGAGTCACGAGATAACTGTATCTCTCGGGCTCATGGCGTACTCTCCCAGATCTACGTAGCTCCTATGCTACCTGAGGTGATTTACTTTGATCCATAAGTGGTGAAGTAACCTCCTCATGATACTCAACCATTTCCTATGGCACATCATCCCGTCCTTCGTCTAGTATATCTTGTGGTTCTAGAACTTCATCAAGTTCTACTTTTCTCCCACTAGTACTTCTTAGAAAATATTCCTTTTCTAAGAAGACACTAGATCGAGCAACCAAAATTTTGCGCTCTTCTGGGTGGTAGAAATAGAATCATTTGGTCTCCTTTGGATACCCCACAAATATACATTTACAAGATTTTGGGCCAAGCTTGTTCGAAGTCAATTTCTTCACATAAGCTTCGCAACCCCAAATCCTTAGATAAGACAAGTTGGGCTTTCGCCCACTCCATAGCTCATATGGAGTCTTATCTATAGACTTTGATGGCACACGGTTCAAAACGTGAGTCGCAGTCTCTAGGGGATAACCCTAGAACGATACAGGTAAATCACTAAAACTCATCATGGACCTAACCATGTCAAGTAAGGTCTTATTCCTCCTTTCTGACACTCCATTGTGTTGGGGTGTATAAGGAGGGGTGAGTTGTGATACTATCCCACATTCCTTCAGTTATTCTGAAAACCCTAAGCTTAAGTATTCACCTCCTCGATCCGACCAAAGAGCTTTAATACTTTTGCCCAACATATTTTGTACTTCATTCCTGAATTCCTTGAATTTATCAAAGGCTTCAGATTTATGTCTCATGAGGTAGACATAATCATATCTATTGAAATCATCAGTAAATGTGATGAAGTATGAATATGCACCTCTGGCTTCAACTGTTAGTGGACCACATACATCACTATGGATGATGTGTAACAGCTCAGTAGCCCTTTCACTTTGTCATGTGAAATGAGACTTGGTCATCTTGCCTAATAGGCATGACTCGTATACCTCAAATGGTTGAAAGTCAAAAGGGTCCAAAACTCCATCCCTTTGAAGTTTTACAATACGGGTCTTATTAACATGACATAATCTATAGTGCCAGAGATATGCCTGGTTTTGATCGCTATGTTTAGCTTTCTTGGTTTCAATGTTGAGAATATCTTTATTGTTTAAATCAAGAACATATAATCCATTATATAACCTTGCAATTCCAAATAGAATACCATTCAAACTAAAGGACAACAATCCATAAGATATCTCAAAATGATACCCTATATTATCCAAAGCGGATACTGAAATAATATTTCTAGAAATAGAAGGTACGTGATAACAGTTATGTAGTTCCAATAACAAGCCCGTAAGCAAAGATAAACAGTAAGTCCCTACAGCCAATGCAGCCACATCTGCTCTATTTCCAACTCGTAGGTCCACCTCTCCCTTGGCGAGCACTCTACTCTGCCTTAGTCCCTACACATCAGTACAAATGTGAGTACCACATCCTGTGTCAATGACCCAAGATGTTAAGAGAGAGAAATTAATCTCAATCATAAAAATACCTGAAGTTGTAACCTCTGACTTCTTCTTGCTTGCGAGGAAAGCCTTGTAGTGTTTCCTCCAGTAGCCAGGCTTGCCATAAAAGAAGCAGACTACCTTGCCCTTCCCTATGCCACTCTCAGGCCCAAGAGCAACCTGTCCTTTGGCCTTGGGCTTGGGCTTGGGTTTGGCCTTGACCTTACCCATGTCGTTACCCTTTGCTTTACTGGCAGCAACCAATAAAACAGGCTTGGATTTTTTCAAGTCTAACTCTGCAGTCCTCAACATGTTCAAAAGTTCTAACAGGGTTTTCTCCATCGTGTTCATATTGAAATTCATTATGAATGGAGCATAAGAGTCAGGCAAGGATTGCAGAATTAAATCCATTTGTAATTTTGCATCCAAGCCACATCCCAAAGTCCCAAGCCTCTCTATGTGCTCAATCATCTTGAGCACATGAGGACCAACTTAGGCAACCTCAGTCAAACAACTCCCAAACAGTGCTTTTGACACCTTATACCTCTCATGTCGAGCATTTGTTTCGAAAAACTCCTTGAGGTGTACAATAATGAAGAAGCATCCATATTCTCATGCTGCTTTTGCAGCATAGGTGTCATCGATGCTAACATCAAGCATTGAACGCTATCAGCATCATCAAGGAACTTTTGATAAGTATCATTTTCTTCCTGAGTGGCATCAAGATCAGGCTCAGCCATGTATGGCTTTTCAAGGATATACAATTTCTTTTCTGACTTGAGTATAATCCAGAGATTACAATACCAGTCTGAGACATTGGATCCATCCAACCTGTTTTCTTTCTCGATTATCGGTCGCAAGTTCATAATGCTCATTTTGGTGAATCTACAATTGTAAAAAAATAAAGTTATTATAAAGTTCATTATTATTTAATATGGTCTTTTATTAAACGATGCTTCCACTATTTTACTCAAGTCAATAGCACTTACTATTAACTCGGGAAAGCCCGTTGACTTTCCTAGTGGACCGAGATCCCATCTTACCCATTTCAAACCTTCGCTTTGGCAAACAAGCCAAAATGAATTGATTAGGTAGGCCAACAAACTTAATCCACACCAGTTGATAACTCCTACTATCAACCTCAAGTGTGAAAAAGCCAACAAGCCAATCACACAATCCAATGGCTCCAACCATTGTCCTCAAGTGTGATTCTCAGTATTAGTAGAGTGGACACTACATGTCACCACATACACATAATATGTGTACTACTCTACTATGCCTATGACGTGTTTATCAACCTTCACTTTGGCGAAGAAGCAAAACCGTCATTTTAAGTCGACCCATCACCATTAAGGAAAACTCTAATGCGTTTTAACCTCCCACTGGTGGAAGTGTACCCTTTGCTTTGGCGAACAAGGTTTCGACGAACAGTGGTTTGATTAAAACCATGGTGATGGAAGGCTTACGTGACTTAATATACTTTAATTGAGGGTTTGTTATTTAATGTCTCATCAGATTATTATCTTTGTTAGAATGACATTGTTTGGAAGGTTATTCAATATTCAACCTTAGCATGCATTCTAAACATAATATTAAAACGTACCAGTACATGGCCCAACTAAAACCAATTTCCTCGAGCCTAGAGGAATCGGTGGGTCACCTAGGGGTCCAGTAATAAATATCTTGAGTCTTCGAGTATGGTTGCCTAGTCCTTTGTTCCGTCTTCAAGTAAATTGCAAAAACATCATTCTAAATTTACGATAAAATTAATCTTAAACTAATTTTACATCAACAAATTTAGAAACCTCGATTTACATTCGAGGGGAATGAGATAAGAAGAGGAGAAAGGCAGGACACGCAGACCCTATTAAATAAATTATACAACCATACATACCCAAAAATAATTTAAAACATTCACCATAGGTCTAAGGCTTATGTACTGGGCACCATGCAATATACAACCAAGTACATAGCATACATTTCAAAAACAATCAATTTTTGAATTGGGTGGGTTTATTAATTAATTACCCTCTTATATGTGCAGAATGATTATTGGCTTTATAGGTTATTAAAAACTGGAGATTGGTCCCTTCGCGAAAAATACAGAATTGGGAAAGCTATAGACTTCGCCGCGGCGAAGGTTTTATCTTCGCCGCGGCAAATATTTCCAAAATGTACTTCGCCGTCGCGAAACTTGGAAATCCCCAAATCGCACAGTTAGCATTTTTTGTAGTTTTTGTGTAATAACACGAATCTAAATCAAATCGAACGCACAAACATTCGACTAGGATATCAACCAACCAATATAACATTCATCAACACATTATTAAACCAATTTATTATTTGAATCATTCATCCATAAGCAGATTTTGCAGATTTTCAAAAATAACATGTTATCAACCAAATACATGTTATAGTTCATCCAATAAACTGTAAAAATTTGATACCCGAGGCTCAAATACCACTGTTAGTGAACGACCAAGTTACGCAGTGAAAAACAAAAACATAAACTACATGGATCGTTCCTTATAACCAAGATCCGGATACAAAAATCATAGCTTATACAAAAATAATCAAATTTGCAGAAAAATCAGTTCAAGGTTTAAGAAACATAAGCACGTTTGGAGGCTCCTCCAAGTTGTCTCTGAATGTATTTTGCTACCGACCCAAGTGTAGGATCAAATCGACAAAGTCCACATGAAGACAATCGCAAGGAACTAAGGAGGGATTTGCTAGATCCTCCTTAGCCTTAAGAAACAAGAATAAAAATCAAAGAAGAACTTTGATTCTTTGCAAAAGCAAAACTGGCGTGAGAGTGAGATTGTTTAGGGGCTATGTATTCTCCTTTTCAATGAAAGAATGAATGAATGAAAAGTCTCTCTAATTTTCCCACTAACACCTTTTCTTTTATAGTGTTATTGTAATGCCCTATTCTCATATGGAATGGGCTTGGGCTCCAACCCAAACACCCCATGTTACCAAACACTCCGAATTAGATATTTATTTTATTTCATCATTATCTTCAATTAATATATATTTAATCTATATATATTAACATTTAACAATAATGATGATTTAATTAAATATATGCGAACACATATTTAAACGTAATTTCACTTATTTAATTTTTCTAACAAATTAAATAAAAGGCTACGACCTCAGCAAATTTAATTGCACTGTGAAATTACCAAAATACCCTTTCACCTAAAAAGACAAAAACACCCTTCTTTCTTCCTGAGTCTTAAATTATCTTCTATGTGTGTGACTCATAGGCTCCTCATCATACCAGCAGTGTATAGTATCGCGATTAACACCAATTAATCATCTCACTAATACACAGACCAAGATTGGCCCCTAGCAAGGTATCATGGCCACCCGATAGATTCGGATTCAGCAAAGTAGCTACCTGTCAACGATATAGTTACCGTACAATTCGATCCTTTCATCATACGTTATCTCGACGATACGAAGGCATATAAATAGTGTCAACCTTCGGTTACTCTTGATATTATGTATTCAGTTTCTAGACCAATGACCTATATTATAATCCGGATAGAGCAACAACGTAATCCCACTGTGGCCACAGTTTTAGTGTCATTGTCATATACTGAATTGTGCTGTGAGATAACTTTTCCCGTACCCGGGAGTGATGAATCCTCTGTCAATCCACCATAGCCTTGATACACTCCTTGATGCAGCCAATCACCACCATATTGAAAGTTCTGAATAGAACTACATCAGACTAGTGTCAAACTGCACCAATCGGTGCACAAGGCGCTCCAGTGATCTCAAGTCTAAGGATCACATGTACCACCATTCATTAGAGGATTTGTTCCATAGACACTAGGGTTACCATCCATATGGAATCCTCTGGTGGCTTTGTCCAATGGACTTGCTGCAGTGTATTCGCCTACAGCAAGCACCCATGTGTTGCACCAGGTTCTCACTAAACAACCTCGACAAGTGAGATCAGTCACTACCTTTCGACAGGGTCGTTCAACACTATGATGTCTTACCGTATTATTTGTGCCCTTACTTTAGAATAATACTAGGGCTACAGACGTTTCTAGAATGACCACCATATGTGCTCATAGGGTTCTCGCTATCAAGATTTGAAACATTTGATACCCTCGTCACGGTTCTACCATTCTAAGGACATATGTCAATACATATTACAATAATAATGATTTACGTGATATAGAATAAAATGTTTTTTTATTGATTAATGAACATTATTACAAAGAGTCAATTCTACAATAATTGATTGGCTCCAGGGCATCTACTCTAACAAGATTTTGGTGGCAAATCAACCTTAGGCAATGGTGGTAGCTCTGGCAATTTAGGCTTAGGTATCGCTAGCAACGGAGTCTCCAATAGTTGACAAGCACCAACCAAATTAGCATTGTAGCTTAATGAGGATGAAGTGATTTGCAGAATTGGTAAGAGAAATGATGGGACACGAAGACTGGCCATAGTTGCCTAGTAAGAATTATTGATCACAAGAACGATTAAAGATAAAAGAGTTGTATTGTATGAATATATCAGAAGGACAGATGCAATAATGTTTGAGCATTGGTTTTCTTGTGTAAAGGGCTTCTTATAGATTTTGGAAGTGGAAAATCGTGGGCATTCAAAGTTGGGTTGGTATGACTAATATAATAAGAAGTTTGGTAAGAACTTGTGCCTTGTTAGTTCAACCTCTCACCAGCGTTTGCTCATTCTATGTACATAAAAATTAATTGATAAGCATGGAGTAAGATGTTATGGTTTGGAACAATGTAAATTAAATAATCCATACCCAAGATATTATATTTCTAAGTTTAAGTAAATTTCCTTTTTGAGTGGAATGATATATATATTGAAGTAAATCTTCTAACAAATGGGCTCATGGGCCTTCAGTTCAATATCTTTGCTCCCACTGGATTGGCCTTGGGCTTATGAAGAATAAAGTCAAACCTTAGTTGAATCCTATATTAATTTAATCCTCAAAGGTGTTTTTATTTTTAAAATTTCTAACCGCGGGTCTTTATCTTATAAAATAAAAAAAAAAAAAATATTGTAATACTTGACTTTTAAGAAATTACTGCATAACAAAATACAACTTTGAAGATATTGAAGGAAAATCACTTTAGACAAGTTATCAATCAAAAGTGTTTGTTTAGTGAGAAAGCAAAGAAAAATGTTAGAACATAAAGACTCATTAATCAAATTTCATAATTGACCAGACGTGCGCAAATTAATTATTATTTAATGCTTTCATTGGCATAGTTAGAAGTGTTATTATTTTTATTTTTTATTTTTCTTTATATTGATTTCAAATCATTAAATACAATTTATTATAGAATACTGAATTACAAAGCAAAAGAATAAGTTAAGATGGCGGATTCTCTATTCCAGTTAATGAATTTGAGTGTTGGGCTATATTTATTACCCTTTAATATATTTTCTTAGTTATTTAATTTATTTAGATTTTATGCTTTGGGTGAATAAATTCAAAAGCATATGAAAAGTCTTTAATTCGAGCCAATTTGCGGAGAATAAGTGAAGCTTTATTTGGGCTAAAAACAGTTGATGAGCCGAAGGAATATCAAATAAAAATAAGAGAAGAATAAATTAAAGCGACCAAAGCAAAATTACTGCATTTAACAATGTGGGTCCATCTATCTATTTTCCCAAACCAAGTCTATTGAAAATTTAATTTTGTAAGGAATAAGTTTTTATTTTACGCTACACCTATATAAAGCCTACTTTTTACACAAGTTGGAGAGAGAAAAAAAATGAATATCTTTTTAAATATTTGATTGATTTGAAAACCATAATGGGACATACATGTGATTTATGTGTTTTTATGTTTATAATAAATGTCATAAATTACTTGGGAAACATAAATATACTAACCTGATTTGTGCAATTAATTTATGCATTACCATTGATCTTAATGACCATTCCTATAGTGTAATTCACATAGAGATATAATGGGAATTACATTTGAATGGTTTCTAGAAATTAAAAAGGGAAACTAAAATTTATAGTTGCATATTGAGCCAAAAACATTCATGATAATGAAACACATAAAGTAGACAACTATTGCACGCAATGGATAGAAAAGTTTATCTTTCAATAAAGTTTTATGTTTTGATTAATCAGATGAAATGGTATCTACATATCTAATCTTATATAGAATTTTTCTTCCCAATTTTTTAAGTATAAACTAATCATAAATTTTTTTGTCATCCTAAATCATTTCATCACCTTAAATAAATGAATTGTAATTACAAATAATTTACTTCTCTGTCCACCTGGTCACAATCTGGTTTTTTTTTTTTTTTTTTTTTTCTTAAACTTTCATGAAAAACTCAACATAACACTATAAAATAACATGCTCAAAACCGATCAAACAAGAACTTTCACAAACTTCACACCCGATTTCACTACACAAGGGAATCTCAACCTCCAAACATGCATAATACAATGCACACAACACAACCAAATTTCGAACAAGGCTAAAACAACCACAAAGATTTCGACCAAGATAGAAACAAGAATACAAGACTACTTACTTTGATATAAGGACAATGACAAGAAAAATCTTTAAACATAAAGGATCTTTCCACCAACTTAAAGTTGAATCACCACCAAATCTCTTGTCAAGATTTAGATAAATATTTCAAAGCAAAAGAAAAATCATTCATCTCAAGTGTTTTTTCAATTTCATTGTCTAACTTACAAAATGAGAGAGAGATTGCTTATATAGTAGCATTACAATTATGATTAACTAATTTAGTAGAGTGAAAACACCACCTAGGATAATTAACTAGAAACATACAAAATAAACATGCCACCTAGGATCACTAATTAAACATAACAAGTAATTAATTCCTACTAATAAGAGTGCATGAGTTTGGGCTTTGGGATTCATTGAAATGGACTCAAAATGAAGTAACATTGAAACACTCTTTGGGCTTGGATAATGGGCTGTCTTGGATCACTTGAATACTTGAGCCTTTCTTTTGTTGAATTTGGACTTCACTTGATGACTTGGTGCCTGAATGGACTTAGGCCGAGATGTTTTATTTCCTTTGCACAACTTAGGCTAATTCTTCTCCTTGAACTTGGATTGGATCAGAATTGTCTCCTTGCACAACTTGGGTTGGTTCCTTTCCTTCGTCATAGGCCGAATTGCATCCTTTATGATCCACATGTCATGTGCCAAGTGTTTTAAGACTTGGAATGACTAGTTTTAGTTTAACCAAATTCGCAAGTGTATTATGACTTACAATTCCTTTTCCACTCAAGTTCACACGTGTTTTAACAATTGTAAACAAATCATTTTTCTTGGTATGTAGTTATAACTCAAAGATTCTTCAATAAAACTAGCTCAGAGATTCTTCAATATAGTTGTCCATCCAATTGGAATAGATTCTCATATAAAATGTTCGTTTACCTTGTTAAGACTTGATGATTCAGATGTTCACACAGACTTTGAACAAAAGTATTTTTTTATCTCTACAAAATTTACACTCTGTTATACATTAATTGAGAGTTTTTTAGGCAATTCAAGTATCTAGGATTTTTGCACGTGTGAGGAAACAAGATCAAAAAAATGAGACTAAATCGAATTATATTTGGTTATATACTAAGCTTGATTATAAGCTTAAGTATCATTAGTTTCCTAATTAAGAAACTATAACCAACACACACTTGTAATTAGAAACTAAACTGTACTTAACAAAAATTGTTTCTCAGCCTTATTAACGTAACGGTGCTTAGCAGAAAAACTAACAGATTTTTATAAAACTCAATATAACAGTCAAACAACATGTTACCACTAATTTAATGAAAGTGTCAAGATCCTAGAATCAATTTCCTTCAAGGCCCACCCGGTCCACCGGTGGGAGAAAAAAGGGGCAAAAGGAAAGCGAGAAAGGGGAAAGAAAAAAAAAACTTGGGAATTCAGGAAAAATAAAAAATCCACTTATAAAAAATTTGAAATCTCAACTATATCCCCTTTAGCGATTAATTTTAACGGCGTTTTCCATACTTGCAGCTCCTTTGTGTAATTTCACAATACTGATGAGGGGTCTTAAATATCCCTATTACTCTATTAGGACAATTAAATACTGTTTTTAAGATATTTTGTAACAAATTCTAGCTTGAAGTCACAAATGGATGCCAACCCACCATCAAGCTACTCTTTGGTCTCTGGTGGTCCTAGCCATCGTAAGCCAAAGAATAATTCTTTGTTTATAATTATAATTATTATATATTTATGATAAAATATATACGGCCACCCCAACCGTAAGTACAATTCGTGGCAATTAGAGATTAGGGCCATTTGTATGCTTATGTGTACACTTATGTGTATGGCTTATATTAAGTAGTCAGTTAGATGGGTGGCACGTGTATACTCAGGTGTAAAATGCCAATATGATGGAGGACAAATGTATAATTGATAAGGCGGCGAATTTGGGCTATATATAAATATATGCAACCTTGGGTCATGTAAATGTCATAGAATATTACCAAAAATGCTCCCGTTCAATAAAGAAAAGAGATGTTTGAATCATAAAACATTTTATTATAAATATATATTATATTAACGGAAAAAAAAAATCACCTTAAAGATTATTAGAAATATTTAGAAAATGTGTTTGGTTGGTTCGAATAAATTGATCAATAATATGCTTGGTTGAAAAGATAAATGGAAGGGTATGTTATATAGATTACTAAATTATCTTCCTTTATAAATATTAATATAATAGTATTTTTTATTATTATTTTTTGAATTGTTTCATTTAACCCACTGTATTTGAAATTTTGCTAAAACACCCTAATCCTATAAAACTTTAATTTGTAGCAAAATCACTCACATCCACCCCAAACCACTGCCCGTGGCCAGCCACCACTACTAGTCGATGTTGGCAGTCGACAGAATGGCGCACGAATGGTCATATATGGTAGTTCATGCGCCGACAAAGCCAGAAATGGTCATAGAACACAAATCCATGGCCAAAAAATGGCCAAATCTATGACAATTTTATGGCCAGATCTGTAGCTGTGAAACAGCCATAGAACACACCAGATTTGACCGTGCACCATTACAACGACTGATACCGGTGGCCGGCGCTGGTGAGTCATGACCAGTGGTGGTCTTGGGTGGTTAGGGGTATTTTGTTAACTCTTAAACTTTTTTGTGGCAAGATATTTTAGCTAATTTCTCAAATGTAGGGGGCTGAATAATTATTATTTTGTAGACATTTGAGAGCAATTGTGTTTGAAATGATTTTTATTTAAGGGAAAAAATGATAGAAAAATCATATTAAGTCAGTAATGTTTTAATAATACCTCCTAGCAAGATAATAAGATTACCCCTCACGTTACCAATAGTAAACACTATTTACAATAAAAGATTCATGTAATATTTTATTACTTGCCAACCAAACACAGGAATCTTACAAAATAAACGAAGATTACCCCCGTTCTCTTATTTACCCCCGATCTAAAGAGCCCCAAAAAGTTATAATAGCAAATCTCTATTTAGTCCCATAGCTTTGAAATCTCTCACTTTACCCATCTCTGTTTTCTTTTGTTAATCCAACTCTCTACTGTATTATTATTATTATTATTATTATTATTATTATTATTTGGGTGACTGGTAGAGTAAAGAATAACACCTAAGCGGGAATAATCCGAGACAACTCGACCCTAATCAAGCAAGGGACAAAACCGATAATAATAATAATAATAATAATAATAATAATCCAGGATATACAACCCTTTACACAACCCACCCCACCCCACCCCACCGCAAGAGCAACCAAAAGACCCACCAGGGGTGGCTAAACTAATGCCCTTTAAAGGGCCAAAAAGAAGCAGCAACCACACCGAATGAGAGGCTCCAAGCATTTGCGCAATGTGTTGAGGGGAACAGGAAAATCTCAAGTTTTCTCGTCTCTATCCCTATATTGCTGAAAGTGTAATGTCTATTAGGATCATCGTTGTAACATAAAACTGCAGTTAATTATCTTGATTTCGCGAAATTGAAGTTACCTAAAGCTAATGATACGAATAATGGATTGTGTGTCATCTAAGTATTTATTTTACTGGGTGTTTGCTTTTACATTATGAGAATAAAAAGTTCTCTGACTACTAATTCACAGTATCATTCTTTTGAAGGCATTAGCAACTCAATTTTAATAGATTATAATATCTTGATATGGTGGGAATTCAGTCTAATAGATTATGAAATCAAGCAATAGACATGCCTTGCTGCTGCAAGAATTCTCATCTTTATAATTTCAATCACTTAATGAAAGTTTTAAACTTCCATCATATTTATACATACTAAACAAAGTATTCCTTGGAGAACAACGGAATCTTAATACGACTAGTTAAGATTTTAATATCTTTAAGGGAGCGTTTGGTTTGGGGTTATGTGGAATTACTACTGTTAAGTCATCTTATATTACTTGATTACTATACTTGGTTGTCTAGTAATATAAAATACCGATAATCTTCAAATACCAATAGTGATTACTATTGGTAATATTAGAGGTAATCTGATTACCTCAATGTTCTTAGGTATTCTAAGATTACCAAGGTTATCTTTTTTTTTTTTTTTTTGTTACAATTCTATCCTTTATTAATAAAATTTTAGGACAATAATGCCCTTATTTTTAAATTTATTTACATAAATATGGCTTTTACTATTTCATCTCAATTAATTAACTTTTTAGACAAAATTACCCTTGAATTCAAAACAAATTACAGCCCACCCAAGCCACCACCCCCACCCACTTGTCGCGGCCTGCTGTTAGCAACCACCGCCATAGCCAGAACGGCTCACGGAAGGCCGAAAATGGCCGCCGTGCGCATTTGGCCGTCAACGACCAGATCCGTCATCGATCTGGCCGTGATGGGAAATCTGGCTGGAAATGGCTAGACGTGATAGATCTGGCCGTCGACGGCCAGATCTATCACGTCTAGCCATTTCCAGCCAGATCTCCGATGGGAAATGACCATACGACGCACAGAGGCCATTTCCTACCTTCCGTGTGCCGTTAGGTTGCCGACAGCCTGCGGTGGTTGCCGGTAGCCGGGAGTGGCTGGGTTGGTGGGGGTGCTTTGTTGATTTTCCAAACTTTTATTATGGGGTTGTTTTTGCTAAATTTTTAAATACAGGGGGGGTTATATAATCAATATTAAAAAATAATATAATAATAATATTTAATTAGATGACAATTCAGTAATTTAAATAACATACCCACCAATTTATTCCTCCCAACCAAACATATTAATATAACATACCCACCAATTAACCAAACACATTTTCCTAAAGATTCACATAATCTTCAAGGTAATCTAACTTTTCAGTAATCTAATATTCCTTGAACCAAACGCCCCCTAAAAATTTGTAGTTTTCTTGATTGAGAAAATGGGGGTTGGGGTATTAGTCAAGTACATAATATTTGAAATGAAAAGAGAAAGTCCATTTGAACCTGTTTGCAAACCCAACTATAAAAATGAATAAGAGGAAAGTGCATCCTTTTATTGGTTGGGTTCAGAAAGGGGGCACAGTATGTCGAGCCAGTAAATGGCATCAAAGCCCTCAAAACCTAAAATTATATTCCTAACGATGATAGAAATAAGATATTTGAAAGAGTTGTGCTGCCAAGTAAAGAATGAATTGATGAGATTCCAAGAAGCCTCCTACTTCATTACAAATCCTTTCATTTCTGTAAATTTACTTTTTAATCAAAACGAAGACAGTTAACATTATGAGCAAAGAATAACATTAAGACAACAATTTTTTCAACTCACATACAACAGGATAGTTATTCCCTAAAATTCCAGAGAATAACATTATTTCTCAATTGTCTGGACATTTACAAATAAAGTGCATACAACAGAATTTAAGAAAGAAAATAAAATAAAATCATATAGAGATTACTGAAGTAAAGTTCAGCACCAAAATGATTGGTTTCTGACTGCAAATTTATCACTTTCCTTTAAATTGCTTCTTTCGTAATCCAGTGTCCATTTCTCTAATGTACAGTCAATGAAGTCATAGTAGCCACCATGAAGAGAGAGTGTGCCTTTCTTCACTTTTTCTTCAATCCATGGATAAGTTAGCAGGTTTAACAATGAACAATTTACAGATTCCTGTAAGAAAAAGGCATACTTATTGAGTTTGTGATAAGAACAAAAACTCCGAGCCTGTGATAAGCAGGATAGCCAAAAAAGAATAGTCAAACCCAAACAATGTTTATTTGTAGATACTGTGTTCCATTGTGCACAACAGTAATAATTTTTTCTATAAGATTCATAATAGTAATTTTCTTGGCGCCATGAGTGTATACCATTTTGTTAAGACTAAGAATGTCAACAAAAACATATTTTCACAAAAGCTAAAATTTATGTTGGATAAAACTAAACCATTGAACTTGGACATTCTAAACTCAGGACAAAGTAGATCACCTTCTCACAATGTCGACACTGATGTTCAAAGCTCAGGTTATGAGCAGCAGACTTTGTGTTTAACCTTGCATTCTTCCCCACAACAACCCAATTTTGAATAAAGCTACAGAGAGAGTTTAGCTGAGTGAGAAACATACGTGAACTGAGTTCTATAAAAAATGATATGACATGCTCATAAGAAAAACCTTTTACAGAAAAAAGGTGCTCTATATTTTTTACCTTGAATCTGCTTCAGCTTCCATGCTCATAAGGGCACGAATGCCTCCACAGCGACTGTGGCCAATGACTAGAATGTTTTCAACCTGCAAAAAGAGTGATTCAGCATTTTGCAAAAGAAAGGTATGTACATAACTCAATAGATTTCATGACCAGATAGTTCTCCATAAGTTTCTATATTTAGCAATCCCAAAGTACAGACTCCAACCATCTAAATAACAACTGCAAGAAATCCGAAGATATAAACCCACCACTTAAATGTAAAGGCACAAAATACTTACTTGAAGAGAATTTACAGCAAATTCCAATGCAGCATTTGTTTCTGAGGGTCCACTCTATGCAATCAAATGAGTTAAAAAATAATTAGAAATGGTAAAAAGGACAAAATCATTCAATCTTTTTCTTATAAATTGTCATTCTGTAGTGTTCACTGTTCACATTGCAGTGCCAACCTTTTATTGTTGTGAAGTAGAAAAGCCTAAGACAAATCAGACGAAATGTATGTGATACCTCACATGGGGGAACCATATTTGCAACATTGCGGACAATAAATGCTTCTCCTGGTTGAAATCCCAAGATGTTTGAGGGGCAAACCCTGGAGTCTGCACAAGCAATCACCATAAACTGTCCAAGAAATTGATAGTTAACAAAATTGTTTTTTCCAGATTTCAGCAAATAAACTGAAATTAAAACCAAAGCGCGCCATCTATAAACTTTCAAGCATTTGAACAAGTGTGAAAAGCAATGACTAAATTACAACCAAAAAAAGAAAAAGAAAAACATTGTTCACCTTTGGTGCTTGACCATTTGAAAGATTTTGGTAATGTTCTAAGTTTTCCCTGTTCCAAAACGTAGGCTGTGTTAAAAGGCAAACTAATTGATTTTAAAGATAAAATCAATATTGGCCAGAGTTTGTTGCTTACATGAATTTCTGCTTTTTGAAACTTAGAAACCGATGTTTCATTTCATCAAACAAACCACATCCATTTTCAACTCCCACTTCGGTCTCTATTTTGTCACTTCCAAGTTTAGTAGTCATTCCCACAGGCTCCTTTGAGGCCATCAATCGAAAACCTGGATTGCTCCTGACCAGAAAACAATATGCTTTAGAAAAATCAAGTAAAAAAAATATCTGTAGCAGGTGGTAATATAAACCAAAATGGAGATATTCTTATCTCTTAGGACCAATTCTGAAGGTTGCATTGAAGTCATTGTCTTATATGAACTTCTCCTATAAATAAATAACTGGTTGTAATTAGAAAATCACAAAACCATTGAAAAAAAAAAATCTTTAGATTGCTAGAAAACCCATTACAGTACCACCATTTATGAGAACATTAACCCATGGATTTGCAGTTCAGAATTGAAGAGATACTCAAATAAAGAAAAGGTGACTTACGTCATACACATAATATCACTATTCAAGTTATGCAACAACTTGATGAGGTTCTTAACTTCTGTTTCAATATCAATTTCATCAAAATGGCCGAGATATTTCAAATATCAAACTCATTCATTTAAATAAAATATGAAAACATGTCTCTATATAACAAGAACTTGTGTAGGACACTTGAACCAAACTCCCAGTACTATTTTATTAAACTCATGAGCCAAAATGACAAGTGGTATGCACTTCAACGTAGCTCATGAAATCTGCTAAACCTGAATGTTAAAGCTAAAACACAACTATTACTAGCAACCGAAAAAAAAAAAAAAAAAGTTGAAATATAACTACCACAAACATATAGTAACCTTTAATTTGAATAATTAGAATAAAAATCTTACTCAAAATAAAAAACAGAATAGATGTAGATAAACATATAAAATCAAAACAGAGCAAAGTCATTAAATTAAAAATACAAGTAAATAATCAAAGATATACCAGACAATTCAACAATTAAGCATCATCCTCTTTTTTTTGTTCCATGAATGTAAGAATTTAGTAAAATTATAAAAACATACTTGAAAGAAGTGGACAAGCTGAAACGGGTCTGCTCAGTTTCTCTAAGTTTCAGCTTGGAGCCAAAGATCTGCAGCAAAGAAGATGAAATCAGTAAAAACCCAGAAGAAAACACATATATACACCCACTGTAAAGAAGAAAAACTTACCGTAGGCGTTGTCAATTGGGAAAGAGTTGAAGAGGACGATAAAGGGTGCTTAGAAAGAGAAGTTGGAGCAAGAATTGCCATGGGAGATGGGAGAGATCTTAAGAGAGAGAGAGTGTTTGATGAAATGCTTAATCATTGTGAAATGAGAAGAGAAAGAGATTAAAAGTTGGGTGTGAGTTGGTTGGATCAAGAACACTTGGCCTGTCTCCAAGAAAGACGGAGAAAACAAAGTGAATCGGGTTCTGACTTCTGAGTGGCCAACTCAGCAACATTGACTGGCTGACAAGCTTAAACACACGCCATTAATGAAACTACTTTTGCTCATTCTGAGGTCTAAACTTTTACATCGATTAAAAAATAGTAAAACTTATTTTTATGGACTTTGTGGTGAGGTTAACTAAAGTGTAGGTGTTTTAAAATCTCTACTCATTGACTATTTTCTTTTCTTTTTTTTATTTTTGAAAATTTTAAGGGCTACAAAACTCTTTATGATATTTTAAAAATTAAAAAAAAAAAAAAAACTCTACGTGATTATAAAAGAATAATATTACATGTATAAAGTTAAAATTTCAACACATTGATAATCTTTTTTATGATGTCTTTTTAATTATAAATGAATTAACTTATGAAATAGATAGAGATCTTGAGTCACATGATTCTCAACTTTGTATATATAATATTATTTTTTACCATCAAAATTTACAAGTAAAAAAAAAATATATTATTAAAATGTTGAACAATAATAAAAGGTCAATGATGAGAGAGATTAAACCCGTAAAGCTAATGATATTTTTCAAATCATCAGAGGCAGAATTGATATGAATAGAACCCGTAAAGATTGTAGTTATATTTCCTTGGCTTTACCGATGTTGTGCTTAAAATATATATAGAGTTTTCTAATAAAATTTCTGTGAATAATCTTACTGGCAATTTTAATTCAAGGAATTTTGGATGGACTAAGGAAATTATAGCATTTTAAAAAGTGAAAAATGATTTTCTAAAAAAATGGAGATTAGTACATTTTTTTTAATTACTTATAAACCAAGCATTTTCACAAATTGAATTGACAATCAAAGCCCAAAATGGAAAATAACCTCTTTAAGGCCCAAAGCCTAGAGGCAGGGAGGGAGCAAATAGTGGCCTACGCTACACCAGATCTCCACCCCAACCGCTTTAAAGCTTTTACTCTGCCGGACTCCAAAGTAATGCTGAAATGACCCCTCGGTGAAATATTAAAAATTTAATTAATTTAATACACATTATTTTTAGGAAAACAAAAATGATATCTAATTTTTAACAGTCCAATATATATATAATTTCTCACCTAAACAAATAATAAATTTATTTCCTTGGATCACTCCATCAATTTCAAAATTGAACTCATCTCTTTCTAATCATCTTTCCAATTATTTGCAAAACACTTTTATAGTACAAAATTAATATTTTTTTTTTTGGGGGGTTTATCTCAACCCCTAAGATCTCAAAAATAATAAAAAACTTTTGCAGTTAATAAACAATTATTTGACTGTTAAAATTTACAATATGATGGGTTATTATATTAGTAAACAGTTGTTTGACCCAACCGTCAAAATTTTCATTATTATTATAACTATTAGGGGATTTCTGTTATTTGATTATACCTCAAGAGAATTATTGTTATAAACCCTATTTATTTTTTAAATTTGAATTTCAAAAGTAATGCAAGCAAAAGGGAACATAGACAGTGGTCAACACAAAAGTCAAGAGTATGATCCCATGAGGAGTATTATACACTAGAACAAAATGGGGAGATATTTTGGCTTAACGAGCTCGGCTCGTGTGCTGCAGGATCGAGCTCAAGTTCGAACTCAAGCCTGTTGAGTCAAGAAAAAAGGGTTCGAGCTCAAATTCGCTCGCAATCCTGAAACATAAAATGAAGAACTGTTAGCATTGATTCAATTCATCAATGTATTAGTAATTAATACATTCAAGAAAACCAAAATGGATTTAAGGCTCACTGAGATACATATTTAAAATTCTTCCCAGCTCATGAAATATTTTTAACAAAAATAGTTTACTCACCAAATTCTTCCTTCAATTTTGGACCAAAGACAACAAGAACACGTGATTAAGGGCGTCACTTTCACGATAGATCGAAGATTTGAGGGTTGAAGTGGATTTGGGAGTGAAGAAATCATTTCAATGTTTGTGGGATGGAGTTGTCGTTTCTCCAACTGGTGTTTTGATCGATGACGACAAGGCAAGATGAAATTAACTGATTCATGGTGGACAGGTTTAGGGTTCGTTTGGTTAGTGTTGGCGATTTGGGGGAAACTAATTTGGGGGAAACTGATTTGGGGGAGAAAGTGTCGTGTTTTACTATTTTTTAGTTAGGGGGTAAATGTCGTTTTTTGAAGTTTTTTAATAGTGCAATTTTCATCTGCCCCACATGGTTTATAAAACTAACCCAAAGGTCCCTACAACGAGTTCGAGCCACACCAAGCTAGAGAGCTCACGAGTCAAGCCTCCCCTTGTTCGAACTCGACTCGCTCACCCTACCGATTCGAGTTGAGTCGACTCACCATGAGTCGAGCTCTTAACGATCTTCAAACGAGTTGAGTCGAGCCGACTCACGAGCCACTCAACTCGTCTGTCAGCCCTAGATTCACGTTTGCAACTAAAGCGTGGCAAAGTTTCAAGTATGAAGAATGCCATATTTACATTGTGAGGGAAAGAGTTAAAAACAAGAATGTCATTGAAATGAAACAAAGAAATTAGGCAAGACACAGATTTCCTCGACTGTAAAAGTCATCCGCTGAAGATTAGCAATAACAACTATCAATTGGTGTATAACAGAATACAATATATGCACCAAACATGTTCCTTTTTCCATCATTTTTCACTAGGAAATTAAATCAAAGATAACCAAAGCCACAGCACCAAATTTAGCAACACCAAAATTTATAGAAATCATGAATCTAGAGATCCACCTAATAAGTAAATGAAATTTAAAATAAGTTACCAATGCGGGTATATCATAAAACCACTACTGTCCTCTATTAAATGAAATAAAAAACATCACTACCATCATATTAGTTACCTGAGCGGAATAAAGACATCTTCCATCAGCATTTCTCAAATTCAGTTGTGCAAGCATCCATATTTTGCAGTGTAGCCTTTCCACAAACCACTATTTATATCAACTTTTACCAGAACTGAATAATATATGTATTTGACAAGCACTAAATCAGACTGCCTTAAAGATAGTTTTTCTGTCTGTTACAATACCGCACAAATAATAAGCATCACACAAATGCACACAACCATTGGCAAACATACACATATGTGCCAACAACCCTCTGTACACCAATTTTTTTCCCCAAGGAAAACACAATTCAGCGTCTTACCAACTTCATGGCCTTGGATATAGTTTTTCAATCTACTAGATGCTGCAATTCACCTTAACACCCTAAAACAATAATCATTCAAATTTTAAGTATTCCCCGTCTTCAAAATCAAAGAATTGTGTCCATCTTACAAATCAAACAACTCCAACTTCTAGTGATACTAGTCTGAAGTCTCCAAATACTCTTTTACAACTTTCCTGCTCTCTCCCCCCAACTACTCATTCTTCCCAGGAATTAAATCTATATTTAAATAGGACCATAAGAGAGGAAACACCCTAACACAATAATTGTCCTTCCTACCTTAAGACAAAGGGGAAAATGGTCAAGCCACTTTAAAAGATTTCTAATATCTAGAGAACATCATCAAAAATCAAACATCAGCTTTCCTTTCGATGCCTTCATCAACAAGTAGAGCCACCCATCTCTGCCTGTATTCTCTTAGTACCTTTTCTAGCTGTTATACTGCCCAAAATCCATCTGTAAGGGGCATAAATCCAAGGGCTGAAACAGTACTCTTCCCATTCTTATTAGCAACTCTTCTGAGGCACACTCCATTCAAATCCCCAATGACCAATCAAGCCAGATACTACTATCAGAGCAATAATAGTTCCGAATAAACAATATTTTAACAAGCACAAAGGAATACCCTACAACCATTTAAAATTAACATTTTCTTTTACTTCTACTGAGAACTAAGTGAAAAAACTTCTACAGTTTAATAAAGCAGGTGACATACTAAATTCTAGTTGCCACTTGCGACTGGATTTGGTTACCCCGAAAGTCTGAACCAATGAATTGCTATTTTATATTCTTCTACCATACTGGCAATTGCATACATGAAGAAAATAATCTCCCACAGAACTGACATTAATATTGAAAAGATTTCATCATACAACATTTCATTGGAATCTAAAAAACTATACAAATTAGAAGATACAATATTTCATGACTGTACATGAAGAAAATAATCTGCCACAGAACTGACATTAATATTGAAAAGATTTCACCATACGACATTTCATTGGAATTTACAAAACTCCATAAATTTGAAGAAAATATATTTCTCATGAGAGCGAATGAAAGCACACTCACACAAAACAGTAAAAAAGAAATCAGATGTGCAAGCTTATATTCAAAAGATGTAATCATGCTTATGGATGCCACACTTGCGAAAAGGAAAACTGAAATACATGCTCATATCAAGCAAAGTTTGTTAAAAAAGATACAAATTTGTTTATGTTATGCCCTGCACAAGCAAACACACAGAAAGGAAAAAAAAAAAAAAAGAGAGAGAGAGAGAGAGAATATCAGTTACATGTTTATATCAAGCAAAGATACAAACATGTTTACGGATTCACGCACACAAGTAAAATAGAAATCTTAAATAAATGTTCGTATCAAGAAAAGTTATTGAAAAATGCAAACATGTTAATGGATGCAAACAAGTTTGATAATTGTGCAGCGATAAAATTCAAGATCTTAAAGTTACCTAATCAACTAAATTAGTTAGGTTTACGTACATGTCCACAATGAAGTAACGAAGCACTTGCAAAGAGTTCAATAATAAACCCCATTGCTCCAAAATATATTACTAGATTTCACCACCAGCAACCAAAGTGCTAGTGCCTCTACGCAATTAAAACTATTACAACGACTAGAATAATAAAACAGCATCAACAGAAGTAAGAGTCTTACTCACTAAGCCGACTTAACCTTATCATCTTTCACAACATTATTTAGTATGGGCAAACTACTCAAAAACTCATCAAGCCCCTCGAAAAACCCAACACCATCAATATTATCCTCCTCCCCATTCACATGATTCACCCTCGGCGCCACTGAGTCATCCAACTCATTACTAAACTCCACATTCAAATCCAGCCCATTTCCCATTTGCTTCTTCCCACTACTTCTAAGCACTCTTTGTCCACCACCACTGGACGTCCCAAGCATTCCCTCTGCATTCTCACCCACACTTCGATTTTGAGTTTGAGTTTGATTTTGATTTTGAGTCCCCTTCTTAGCCCCACCTGGTGACCTTCCCACTCTTTTCTTGTTTTCATTTCCTTTTGCTTTCCCTTTCACAATTTTCCCCTTTTTTCTCCTTGGATTTCCCCAATCGTCATCAGACCCCTCACTAGGCCCGGACTCAGAATCAGAAATGAACACCTCATCATACAAAACTGGAGCTCTTTTATATGTCTTTTTGACTTGGTTTGATTTCCCATTCCCTGGAGTAGGACAAGGGAACATGGCAGAAATAGGTCTCCAAGTAGACTGATTCCCGCCCTTCTGTTTCCCGTCGCCAGAACAACCAATTGGAAAGAAACCCCAACAACAGAAATACGTATCATTTAGCGTAACAGGCGGTGGTGCTATCGGTACCCCATGAAACGCTCTTTTACAGTTCACGCATCTCAAAGTACAGTCTTCGTAAACCTTTGCGTACTCGTGAAGAACGTAACAGAATGGACACGCTGTCCAGAAACTCGGTATCTCTGACTCTGTGTCACTCGGACGAGTTGGCTCTGCCTGAGCGGGACGAGCTGGCTCTGCCTGAGCGGGACGAGCTGGCTCTGCCTGAGCGGAACGAACTGGCTCTGCTTGAACCGAACGAGCTGGCTCCTCCACAAGAATCGGACGAGCGGGCTCTACTGGACTTGGACGAACGGCCTCTGCATGTAAAGGATGAGTGGACTCTGCTTGAATAGGACGAGTCGGCTCGGTTTGGATCGGTCGAGGTTGACGAGTAGGCTCAGCCTGCATTGGTCCAGGTTGACGAGTCGACTCAGTCACGTTATACCAATTAGACCTTCCTTCTTGCATTGTAACCGCGCAACTTCCGTCCTTATCATTGCTTCTGGGGTTTTTTTTGGGCGTTGGTTTTACTGGCGGCGAAATTGGCGGTGGCATTTGTGTTTGCCTAGGGCGTTCTCCGAATTGACTCAGTTGCAACTCGGTATCATACATTATCTTTCTTGAGGGGTTTGACAGCACTGACCACGCGTCAGTCACGAGCTTGAAGCAAAGATCCGAATATGGTAGCCTGTTCCTCTCGGGACTGAGTAACAGAGCGAGTTTCCGGAACTGAGTGGCGATGAGTTCCGAGGACTGAGTGAAGCGAGCGAGTTGGAGAATCGCGTACCAGTCGTGGACCTGGTTACCATTAACGGTGTTGATGATGGGTTCAGCAGCGATGATTGTGTCCGCCACAGCGAGGACGTGGTTCGGAGCGTCGAACCTCGGGTCCGATTCTCTGGCTCGGATCGCGAACGTACGGGCACCGTGGAAGTCACGCGCCGATAAAACCTTCTCCGCCGTGATGAGCCAGCGCTCAGCTTCTTCTCTGTTACTGCCATTCGCCATGTTCTGTATCTCTGTCTAAAAGTTTCTTTTTGGTTTTTGAAGTGAGAGAAAGAAGCCACCTAAGGAAACGCTGTATTTTTTGTTGGACGAAAAAGGACATAGTAGAAAAGATGTTTTCTTAATTTACAGGATCAATCAAACTAAAATTTAAAGTTCAAATAATTTGAAATTTAATCAGACGGGATAAAAGTGACATTTCGGAGAGGCATTTTTCTGTACTTATAGCTCCGCGTGGGAGTTTCATGGTAACGGTTATGAAGTTAAACCACGGTAGCTATTATGACGGTAAATAATTATAGTGGTTTTGAAGGGTTTTTAATAACTGTTTTTAAAACATCTAACCTATGCTTGAGAGTTTATTTTCCAACGATTTTGACAGTTTTTTAAAATGATAAATTTACATATATGCTAATAAAAATACTCAACTTCAACCATTACTTAAGAGTTTTATTTTTTCAATTATAATGTAAAGATTCTTTATTTATTTTCTACTTATTAATATTTCATAACTTCAATCGTGATAAAGTCTTTTTATCATTCTTCGTCATTCTTTGAAGTATTTAAAATGATTGAAAAATTGTAGTTCCACTTCTCTAAGAAAGTATCTAGAAATGAGATTTTAATAATTTTTTTATAATTACTTAAAATTATTTTATATTTAATATGATCAGAGACAGTTAAATTTTTGTAGATATAATTTAGATAATTTTGTAATGGATATGATATTTATAGAATAAAATTTTAAAACAAATCAAAACAACTGGATTTAGAGTGTTTTATAAACCCTTAAAAAATATATTATATTAGTTTTAAGGGATTTTTGAAACAACCAAAATTAGTGTATAAAAAATTTAATAAGTGATAGTTTTAAAACAACAGCACTTCGATTGAATCATTTTTGGGTGTTCAGTTATTATCATTATTACTTGACGGCATTCATGGTAGTTCACCCTCACTATCTGAGGCTATTTAGGGTAGTCCAGGTAAGAAATTCTGACCGTGTGATCCAAACTAGATTTACATTTACGTCTATTGAATTTAAATTTACTGTCCTGACGATGTTTCAATTATGACAAAACTTTATCAGTTCTGACTTGACGTGACATTTCGGAATAAGTGTATTTTGTGCCGGAAAATAATGTACTTACCGAAGTAACTATACCAAATTTATGCTCAGCCCTAGATTCACGTTTGCAACTAAAGCGTGGCAAAGTTTCAAGTATAGAATGCCATATTTACATTGTGAGGGAAAGAGTTTAAAACAAGAATGTCATTGAAATGAAACAAAGAAATTAGGCAAGACACAGATTTCCTCGACTGTAAAAGTCATCCCTGAAGATTAGCAATAACAACTATCAATTGGTGTATAACAGAATACAATATATGCACCAAACATGTTCCTTTTTCCATCATTTTTCACTAGGAAATTAAATCAATAACCAAAGCCACAGCACCAAATTTAGCAACACCAAAATTTATAGAAATCATGAATCTAGAGATCCACCTAATAAGTAAATGAAATTTAAATAGTTACCAATGCGGGTATATCATAAAACCACTACTGTCCTCTATTAATGAAATAAAAACACCACTACCATCATATTAGTTACCTGAGCGGAATAAAGACATCTTCCATCAGCATTTCTCAAATTCAGTTGTGCAAGCATCCAATTTTGCAGTGTAGCCTTTCCACAAACCACTATATATCAACTTTACCAGAACTGAATAATATAGTATTTGACAAGCCCTAAATCAGACCTGCCTAAAGATAGTTTTTCTGTCTGTTACAATACCGCACAAATAATAGCATTACACAAATGCACACAACATTGGCAAACATACACATATATGCCAACACCCTCTGTACACCAATTTTTTTCCCCAAGAAAAAACAATTCAGCGTCTTACCACTTCATGGCCTTGAATATAGTTTTTCAATCTACTAGATGCTGCAATTCACCTTAACACCCTAAAACAATAATCATTCAAATTCTAAGAATTCCCTCTCCAATCAAAGAATTGTGTCCATCTTACAAATCAAACAACTCCAACTTCTAGTGATACTAGTCTGAAGTCTCCAAATACTCTTTTACAACTTTCCTGCTCTCTCCCCCCAACTACTCATTCTTCCCAGGAATTAAATCCATATTTAAATAGGACCATAAGAGAGGAAACACCCTAACACAATAATTGTCCTTCCTACCTTAAGACAAAGAGGAAAATGGTCAAGCCACTTCAAAGATTTCTAATATCTAGAGAACATCATCAAAAATCAAACATCAGCTTTCCTTTCGATGCCTTCATCAACAAGTAGAGCCACCCATCTCAGCCTGTATTCTCTTAGTACCTTTTCTAGCTGTTATACTGCCCAAAATCCATCTGTAAGGGGCATAAATCCAAGGGCTGAAACAGTACTCTTCCCTTCTTATAGCAACTCTTCTGAGGCACACTCCACTCAATCCCCAATGACCAATCAGCCAGATACTACTATCAGAGCAATAATAGTTCCGAAAAACAATATTTTACAAGCACAAAGGAATACCCTACAACCATTTAAAATTAACATTTTCTTTACTTCACTGAGAACTAAGTGAAAAAACTTCTACAGTTTAATAAAGCAGGTGACATACTAAATCTAGTTGCCACTTGCGACTGGATTTGGTTACCCCGAAGTCTGAACCAATGAATTGCTATTTTATATTCTTCTACCATACTGGCAATTGCATACATGAAGAAAATAATCCCCAGAACTGCAAATATTGAAAAGATTTCATCATCAACATTTCATTGGAATCTAAAAAACTATACAAATTAGAAGATACATATTCATGACTGTACATGAAGAAAATAATCTGCCACAGAACTGACATTAATATTAAAGATTTCACCATACGACATTTCATTGGAATTTACAAAATCCATAAATTTGAAGAAAATATATTCTCATGAGAGCGAATGAAAGCACACTCACACAAAACAGTAAAAAAAGAATCAGATGTGCAAGCTTATATTCAAAAGATGTAATCATTCTATGGATGCCACACGTCGAAAAGGAAAACTGAAATACATGCTCATATCAAGCAAAGTTTGTTAAAAAAGATACAAATTTGTTTATGTTATCCCTGCACAGCAACACACAGAAAGGAAAAAAAAAAAAAAAAGAGAGAGAGAGAGAGAGAATATCAGTTACAGTTTTATATCAAGCAAAGATACAAACAGTTTACGGCTTCACGCACCAGTAAATAGAATCTTAAATAAATGTTCGTATCAAGAAAAGTTATTGAAAAATGCAAACATGTTAATGGATGCAAACAGTTTGATAATGTGCAGCGATAAAATTCAAGATCTTAAAGTTACCTAATCAACTAAATTAGTTAGGTTTACGTCATGTCCACAATGAAGTAACGAAGCACTTGCAAAGAGTTCAATATAAACCCCATTGCTCCAAATATATTACTAGATTCACCACCAGCAACCAAAGTGCTAGTGCCTCTACGCAATTAAAACTATTACAACGACTAGAATAATAAACACATCAACAGAAGTAGAGTCTTACTCACTAAGCCGACTTAACCTTATCATCTTTCACAACATTATTATGGGCAAACTACTCAAAAACTCATCAAGCCCCTCGAAAAACCCAACACCATCAATATATCCTCCTCCCCATTCACATGATTCACCCTCGGCGCCCCTGAGTCATCCAACTCATTACTAAACTCCACATTCAAATCCAACCCATTTCCCATTTGCTTCTTCCCACTACTTCTAAGCACTCTTTGTCCACCACCACTGGACGTCCCAAGCATTCCCCTGCATTCTCACCCCACTTCGATTTTGAGTTTGAGTTTGATTTTGTTTTGAGTCCCCTTCTTAGCCCCACCTGGTGACCTTCCACTCTTTTCTGTTTTCATTTCCTTTTGCGGATTATATTAGTAAACAGTTGTTTGACCCAACCGTCAAAATTTTCATTATTATTATAACTATTAGGGGATTTCTGTTATTTGATTATACCTCAAGAGAATTATTGTTATAAACCCTATTTATTTTTTAAATTTGAATTTCAAAAGTAATGCAAGCAAAAGGGAACATAGACAGTGGTCAACACAAAAGTCAAGAGTATGATCCCATGAGGAGTATTATACACTAGAACAAAATGGGGAGATATTTTGGCTTAACGAGCTCGGCTCGTGTGCTGCAGGATCGAGCTCAAGTTCGAACTCAAGCCTGTTGAGTCAAGAAAAAAGGGTTCGAGCTCAAATTCGCTCGCAATCCTGAAACATAAAATGAAGAACTGTTAGCATTGATTCAATTCATCAATGTATTAGTAATTAATACATTCAAGAAAACCAAAATGGATTTAAGGCTCACTGAGATACATATTTAAAATTCTTCCCAGCTCATGAAATATTTTTAACAAAAATAGTTTACTCACCAAATTCTTCCTTCAATTTTGGACCAAAGACAACAAGAACACGTGATTAAGGGCGTCACTTTCACGATAGATCGAAGATTTGAGGGTTGAAGTGGATTTGGGAGTGAAGAAATCATTTCAATGTTTGTGGGATGGAGTTGTCGTTTCTCCAACTGGTGTTTTGATCGATGACGACAAGGCAAGATGAAATTAACTGATTCATGGTGGACAGGTTTAGGGTTCGTTTGGTTAGTGTTGGCGATTTGGGGGAAACTAATTTGGGGGAAACTGATTTGGGGGAGAAAGTGTCGTGTTTTACTATTTTTTAGTTAGGGGGTAAATGTCGTTTTTTGAAGTTTTTTAATAGTGCAATTTTCATCTGCCCCACATGGTTTATAAAACTAACCCAAAGGTCCCTACAACGAGTTCGAGCCACACCAAGCTAGAGAGCTCACGAGTCAAGCCTCCCCTTGTTCGAACTCGACTCGCTCACCCTACCGATTCGAGTTGAGTCGACTCACCATGAGTCGAGCTCTTAACGATCTTCAAACGAGTTGAGTCGAGCCGACTCACGAGCCACTCAACTCGTCTGTNCGTTGGAACTATTTTCCTATGTCTCCTTAGTTGCAGTTAATTAGGAAACAAGCGATCTAATTAATCTTACTACTAAACAATCCAAGACAAGCGCTAAAGGTTTAATCTAGCAGCAGCCTTAAGAACTAGAGAGATCAATGAAGCTGAACAACACAAACACAAGCGGTTGTATTTAATTTAGTTGAGTGTTCTTCTTAAGATTTAATAATTCCTGACGCAGCAAATTCTTAAATCTTAGTTACTCACAAATTAGAAGGATCAAACAATTACGGATTTGATATCTAATTTAGCAATAAATTGCAACAAATAATAAACTAGTAGGCCTCCTAGTAATTAAATGAGACAATCATGAAAATAGGCATAGAAGAACATCCAATACTCAAAGCATATATTGAACACTAAAAACATATTAGATCTCATAGTTTTATTGATTCCGAGGCCTCCGTTTCCTTCGACCAAGTTATGAAAATTTAGCCTCTCATGGCCATCGTGAAAACTCAAAAGAAAAGTTGAAGAAAAGGGGAAGGAGAGGCGTGCAGTCTATTCCAGTCCGATCTCTCTTCCCCTCTTAAAATATCCAGTTCAAGTTTTGAATTCTACTCAGTCTCCTAAAAATATTCTAAGCTTTATCCTAAAATAACATTTATCCAAATCTGATTAATTAAAAATAAAATAAAGTCATAATATAACTAGGAAAGTGGATTTTCCAGCTATAAATTTCGTGCACCAGATCTTCAAAACTTCCAATAATAAACTGCATATTTGAATTGCATGATAAGGCAGAATGTTCCAAAATGTTAGCAGTGCAGATGCGTCAAGTTAAAGCCCAATTCCAACCTTTATGTAGTGAGTATCTCTCCAAACTCAAAACATAAAAGTTGTAGATCTATTTCTTAGGGTTCCATAACATTTTGAATCATCTCAATCGGAGCTCGGATGAGAGAGTTATGCTCAGATTACAAAGTAATGTCGAAACTGTCTGAAATCACCTAATTAGTTTCGTTTTGTATTTAACGCCTCCATTTGCACCCTAAATCAAAATAAAATAATAATGAGTACATTTAGGCACCAAATAAGTATAAAAGACTAGACATTAATTTGCATTCTCATCAGTAGTACATATGAATTTTGCTATTTCCTCTCGTGCTGTGAGTGCATTGTATTGCTATGTTGAGAGAGTTGAGGATTGTGGATTAAAATTAAGTTGAGTTTGAATTTGCCTACCTGGTGCGGTTGAACTTGAACTGGACTGGCGGGACTACTGCATATGTTGGGGGTGTTTCTTCTCTAAGTGTCATCGCTTCGTCGAAGTCTCGTTCTCAACACTGATAATGGTTGAACAAAAATTACATTCCTCGCATGTCTCTTCCTCCAACCCATTTAGCTTGGGCCGTTTTGATTTGGTAAAGAATTGTCATACCCTAGACACGACCCTTTTTGATAGTCAGGCCGTGGAGTTACAGCTCGCTTGTGTTTGGCTTGACCTAGTCTTGACCGTTGGCGGTTGTGGAATTGGAGTTGCTATCTTTTGAAAAAGGTGAAAGTGGATTGAACCCTTTCATTTCTTCGGTAGATGGAACGTAAAAGTCATTTGGGGATTATCATCTGAATGCATAATTTCGAGAATCCATTATGGATTTATAATAAAATAATAAATAATTAAAATGAAAGAAATTAAATAATAGATGAAATGGAAAAAATTGAATAATATAAATAATATATGAATAAATGTAAATATAAATTGTATTGAAGAGAATTTGAGAATTGGAGTAGAGAGATTGAGAGTTAAGTTGTGAAGAAAATGGAGGTTTAAGGGAGTTTTTATAATTGAGGTAAGATAGGAGTGAAAAAAAAAAAGACTTTCCCCCCATGTGGCAGTTGGGTCTCGACGGTTAGTTGACTATTGGCTACAGCCTTTTATTTATTTATTTTTTGTAAAATATCATTATAGCCCCAATATTTATTGTATATTTTTTTTTGTAATTTGCCAGGGGTCTATTTGAAAAAACCAAATAAGGATTTGGGCCCAGTTATAGGCCCATGCCTTGGAGGAGGGCTCGGCCCTGTCTGGTTTTAGGACTAAACCTCCTCAGACAGATCCTTACAAGGACCGATCTTAAACCCAGGTTTTTGGGAGGGCTTTTTGGGTCTGGTCCCAAATTCCCACCTCTATTTACCATAGTAAATTTTCAATCATATATATTTATGACAGTGTCATTATCGTCATAAAGAATATACGTCTGATGGTATTTTGAAATTGAAAAACAGTCTATTTTTAATCGAGATAGTGATTATCATTTAAATTCATTCATATCAATTATTATTTAAATTACATTTTACATTTTTTTTTCCTTTTTACTTATTTTTATATATATGGTTTACAAAAAATTCTTAAATATTTATAAATTACCATTCCCAAACCTAAGCAATCACTTGTAATCAAATACAATTAATTTCATATTTAATTGTTACAAATGATAGAATATTTAAATATAGAGAAATGAAGAAGACAAAAACGAAAAGAACTAGAACTTTTATTGCTTTGCTTGCATATGAAAGACTAGACTAATGCTCTTTATATAGAACTAAAAGCAACGGCTAATTCCAAAAAAATTAGGAACTACCTAGACTAGGTAAGCAAACTAATCAACCCATTCCTATAAACTATGTTACTAAAGAC